>NC_026000.2:71491773-71525478 GCF_000442705.2 Elaeis guineensis
CAAAACCCTAGAAGAAGACCCTCTTCTTCTTCACGTTTTTCTCTCTAGACACCCAAACTTGCATCTTTTATATCTCCACGACCCAAAGGTATTTCTCTCTGATTTTTGGATGGCACAAAGGTCTCTCAAATCTCTACTTCTCTAAAATTTCATAAGAAACTCATCTTATATAGAGAGATATGATAGAGTCCTTGTCTAGGTCAAACACCTAGTCAAGGCTTATCCAAACATGGCAAGTTAAGGGACGCCCAACTCTTGAGCACCTCCTCATATTTTCATGCATGGATCACCAGAAAAGGGTGCACAATGTATACCCTAAAAGCCACAAAAATTCAAAAAAAATTTGGATAAATTCGGTGCAAAATTGAAAGAGTTTTGGATTTCTAAAACTCTATCTCATAGAATTCGAAATCCAAACTTATTCCTTTTAGATTTGATCCAAACCACCTTCCATGTAAGAAAGAAGAGAGGAGACCTTTTGTGAACGTGGGAGAGATCTGGGAGAGGGCTTTTGTCACAAAAATAAGTGGAGATTGGCGTTGAATAAGAGAGAGGGCGTGGAGAAGGCTTATGTGGCGCAAGGTGGAATCCTAGTCTTACTAGGATTCTGTCTTATGACTTGTTTTAATTTGGTTTCCAAACCAAATCAAATCAAAATTAGATCAACCCAATTAAAATAGGTCTTAACCCAATTAAGAACCTAATTTAATCAGATTAAATTAGATTTAAATCTGATTTAATTTTTTAATCAAATTAGAAATTAGATTGACCCAAGTTCTAGTTGAACTAGACTAGTTTTCCTTGCACTTGGCTTATCCAATAAACCAATTGGACTTGATCCAATCAAGCCCAAACCAAATCTAATTAAATTAATTAATTAGACTTATTCTCATCCCATTGGCTAATCAAATTAAGGCCAATTAGCAATCAAATTGCTAATCGATCCTCCTGCAACACTTGCACTGGGTTAAACGTCAATCGTATTGATCATTTAACCCTAGAACGATTCTTAACGTTGATCAACCATCCGATCGGATCATGAACTCTAATGTGTGTGACCTCATAGGTCCGAACCTAAGCCGGTAGCATAGGAATAAATTCTATATCAATCGAAGTGACCATCTAGCAATGGTACCCGACGACCGGATAGGTCGAATGTGTAGAACAACATCCTTAGAACCCATGCGGATATAGTTTTCATATAATTCATCCCCTTGACCAAAATGATCATAGGACACCCCAGAGCTCAACTGTCAACTCTGATCAGGTTGTCCACATTGTATTTCAAAATATCAAATCCATCTGATGGATTATCCTGGCCAAGGTTTTGCTAAATTGAAATACAGCGACTCATTCTTCTCCAACTCTTGGAGTGGTCAATCCCATCTCGATCACACTCTGACTTTGCAAGTACTTGACTGTGCCCAGAAGCCTTCCGTCCCTGAATTAAAAATTCAGTTAGTCCAGTACCAAAGCACAGTGAGTTGCTTGCAAGTCACTGAGACGATCTCAGGTCTAAGGGACACCTATACCTATATCCCATCAGAGACATTCTCGACAGTAGAATGCTCTGGAGTTGGTCAGTTAAATGACGATGTACCTTTACATCTCACCTGTATGCCATACCAGTGTCTCCACACTCTTTGGTTAAGAGGACAACCAACCCATATGGCCTACAGCGACCTATGCTCGATAGAAGCTGTCGTCCTTATTAACAGCCTATCATTTGGTCGTGAACAGTTTTAAGGACTAATCGATAAATCCTCTCTTTATCGAATCTAAATAGTCCTAAGGACTTCATCATAACAACGGAGTTTATTAGAAGATGAAAGCTTATGATGAAAATGCAAATATATTTTATTTATTGACAAATCAATTACAATACTTGGTTGCTCAACCATCAACAGCTTGACGATTGGCTTTTTGGGATACATTTCCCAACAACTCCCACTTGTCCTAAAGCCACTCGGCACGGTATCTAATACCCATCTTTGACTTGTGGTTGTCGAACTCCTTTATCGTCAAAGCTTTAGTGAAGGGGTCGGCTAGGTTCTCCTTTCCGTCAATCTTCTGAAGGTCGACGTCACCTCGATCCATGATCTCTTGGACCAGGTGGAAGCGACGCAAGATGTGCTTCATCCGCTGATGTGCTTTGGGTTCCTTCACCTGAGCTATGGCACCAGTGCTGTCGCAGTAGAGCAGGACTGGACCATCGAGGGAGGGTGCTACTCCGAGCTCGTTGATGAATTTCCTCAGCCACACAGCTTTCTTTGCGGCATCTGATGCTGCGATGTACTTCGCTTCACAAACAGAGTCTGTCACAGTATGCTGCTTGGAACTCTTCCGACAGATGGCTCCACCATTCAGAGTAAAGATATAACCCGACACACTCCTACTGTCATCATGGTCAGATTGGAAGTTGGAGTCTGTGAACCCCACAAGTTTCAGATCTGACTCGTCATAAACCAACCATTGGTCCTTAGTATTTCTCAAATACTTAAGGATGGCTTTAACCACTTTTCAGTGATTTTCTCCAGGATCAGATTGGTATCTACTCACTACTCCTAGTGAGTATGCCACATCTGGTCTTGTACATATCATGGCGTACATGATAGATCCCACGGCTAAAGCATATGGGACTCTACTCATACGCTCTCTCTCTTCAAGAGTTGTCGGACAATCCTTCTTAGAGAGAGAAATTCCATGGCCTATCGGTAGATAGCCCTTCTTGAAATTCTCCATGCTGAACCTCTTCAGCACAGTGTCTATGTACATGGACTGGGATAACCCAACCATCTTTTTAGATCTATCCCTATAGATCTTCATCCCTAGGATGTAGGATGCTTCACCCAAGTCCTTCATGGAGAACTGTGATGACAACCAAACTTTTATTCCCTGTAGTGCGGGGATGTCATTTTCGATTAAGAGAATGTCATCCACGTACAAGACAAGGAATACCACAACTGGACCATTTGCCCATTTATAGATGCAGGGCTCTTTTCCATTCTTAATGAAGCCATACATTTTGATCACCTTATCAAAACGCATGTTCCAACTTCGAGAAGCTTGCTTCAATCCATAAATGGATCTCTGAAGCTTGCACACCTTGGACTCATCTATGGATGTAAACCCCTCAGGTTGTATCATATACACCTCTTCGGTCAGCTCTCCATTCAGGAAGGCTGTCTTTACATCCATCTGCCAGATCTCATAATCCAGATGGACAGCTATTGCAGGCATTATCCGAATGGATTCGAGCATTGCCATAGGAGAAAATATCTCGTCATAGTCAATACCATAACGTTGACGATACCCCTTGACGATCAGACGGGCTTTATAGGTCTCCACCTTTCCGTCTGCGTCCCTCTTCCTTTTGAAGATCCATTTACACCCAATGGGTTTAACCCCTTCAGGTGGGTCAACCAATGTCCATACATCGTTGACCTTCATGGACTCCATTTTAGATTTCATGGCTTCAAGCCATTTCTCGGAATCAGGTCTCTGCATTGCATCCATATAGGTGATCGGATCCTCATTATTCTCATCAAGTTCGATGGGATCACCATCCCGGACCAAAAAATGTAGTATCTATCCGACTGACGTGGTACTCTACCAGATCGCCTTAATGGTGCAGGTACATTAGGCTCCGGATCTGATCTAATCATATCCGACTCAGGTTCAGCTATTGGTGTTGGTCCTTCTACCTGTTGAACTTCATCATGTTCAACCTTAGAGGCAACGGTTCCTTCACCAAGGAACTCCTTTTCTAAAAAGATTGCCTTAAGGCTGACGAACACCTTTTGTTCATCAGCATGGTAGAAAAAATATCCTTTTGTCTCTTTGGGGTACCCTATGAATGAGCATTTGTCAGACCTAGGTCCAAGTTTGTCTGTGACTAATCGTTTGACATAGGTCGGACAACCCCAGACCCTAAGGTGTGAAAGTGCTGGCTTACGTCCCGTCCATATCTCATATGGAGTCTTAATTACAGACTTACTTGGAACTCTATTTAATAGATAACAGGCCGATTCGAGTGCATATCCCCAGAAGGATATCGGCAAGCTAGCAAAACCCATCATGGATCGGACCATGTCTAACAGAGTCCGATTCCTCCTTTCAGACACACCATTATGCTGTGGTGTTCCTGGAGGAGTCCATTGGGAGAGAATCCCATTCTCTCCTAGATATGTGAGAAATTCACTAGAAAGGTATTCTCCTCCTCGATCAGATCGAAGAGTTTTAATACTCTTCTTAGTTTGTTTTTCTACTTCACTTCGGAATCGTTTGAACATTTCAAATGAATCCGACTTATGTTTCATCAGATAGACATATCCATATCGGGATAGGTCATCCATGAAAGTTATGAAGTAGAAATATCCACCTCTAGCACTTGTGCTTATGGGCCCACATACATCAGTATGTATTAGGCCCAAGAGCTCAGTAGCTCTCTCACCTTTTCCAGTAAAAGGTGACTTGGTCATTTTACCAAGAAGACAGGACTCACAGGTTGGAAGTGATTCACAATCACTGACTTCGAAGATTTCCTCTTGACTCAACCTGTTTATTCTGTTCTTGTTTATATGACCTAGCCTACAGTGCCATAAGTAGATATCTGACACACTATCTAATCTAGGGTGCTTGCCAGTTGAATAGACTCTTATCGGGCTTGATCTTTTTGGTTTGGCTCTGCACTGATGTCCCAGCCTGAAGTTGCACCTTCTTCACTTTCTTCTTCTTATTCTTCTTTCCTTTCTTAAAAGGTTGAGAACCAAAAGACGAACCTCCCACTAAGTTCACCGACTCCTTGTAAAGTTGGTGATCCTTCTCAAAGTTCTGAAGCAACCCCAGTAACCCGTGGTAGTTCTCTTCAGGCTTTGTCATTCTATAATGAGTGAGGAATGGGAGATAAGACTTGGGCAGCGAGTTCAGTATTGCATCTTTCCCAAGCTGCTCATGCAAGGGAAAGCCGAGCTTGCTCAATCATTCCATCAGCTCGATCATGTACAATACATGATCAGTGACAGAGGCACCATCCCGCATTTTGGCATTGAAGATGGCACAACTAGTCTTGTGCCTCTCCATGTTATCGGGTGTGCCAAAGGCATCCTCCAACACTTGAAGCATGTCCTTTGGCTGAGCCATCTCAAATCTGTGACTGAACTCGTCGCTCATGGCAGCCAGCATGATACAGCGCACCGTGGTCCGGTCACTGAGCCACTTCTGGTAAGTGTCTCTGACTGTTCCACGTGCATTGACTGCTGGCTCCTCAGGTGCAGGATCCATTATCACATATAGGATCCGTTCATGCTCCAGGACTATCTTCAACTTTTGGTACCAGCTATCGAAGTTGGGTCCCACCAACATATCATTGTCCAACAATGATCGGAACGATAGGGAAGTGGCCATATTTGCACAAAGGAGAACCATAACCTAATTAGTAATTGATTCATTAAACCTAAAGATTTGGATTTTAATCAAAAGGTTTCTCCCACTATTTTATTCGAATTGGTAGCCTCTACCTCCAATTCGAGGAATTACCCTAATTCCTTAGCGGGTACTAGAATCCACTTAGACTGCACACAAGCCCAACTTTGGTTGGCCAACCCATGTACATCTAAGGGTAGGTTCATAACCAATTGTTTCTCTAAACAATTTCTAGTAATTTTAGTTTTGCCCCAGAAACCTAATCAGTAGGCTTTGGCCTCCACTGTAAGGATCCGGTTAGGTCCAACCATTAACATGATCATACTTGGTGTATCTAACCAACGAATGATTAAGCCCAACTTTGCTTGGCTCACCTAACCACCATTAGAGAGACACTTCCAAGTCGTCATATGATGAGTGATAATTCCATTAGCCAACAAGCACCAGGCCTTTGGGTCTGCAATGATTATTGAGTTAATGGACTCATTATCAAACACCTTAATGGGAGGCTATGACTCAGTTATCTCCATAACTTTGTCATTTTAAGGATCTAATAATTTTAGAGGATTTAAATAATTTAGAGGATGAGGTCAGATGAACCAGCTTATCATGATCCTCCCACTAGCTTCACCAAGTCAGCTTAAGGGAGACCATTAAAAGGGCTGGTCTAGGAGCACCTAAATCAGTCACACTGATTTACCTAGCTGACATGGGTCAGCTCGAATAGTCAAGTGATCCGATCAAAACATAATTTCACCAAGAGGCCAGGTAAGTTCGATCAGTGGGAGGGTCTGCCAAAGCTTGCCTTAGACACCATCAGAAATGGCCAGGTAAGCGGGCTCCCAAATAAAAACCACCGGTCTGGTTTACCTTAGACACCAACTGGTTTAATTAGTTTCGATTAGATCAACCTAACAGTTCGTGCTAGACTGCTTAGCCAAAAATCAAGTCCATTTGGTTCTCGTTAAAGACATGGACTTGACCAACTACAACTATTGTAATTGATCTAGAGAATCCTTACCTAATCTAAGACAACAATTGATTAGATTTAGTCAATTCTCTAATTAAGTCCATCTTTAATCTAACCATAGGTCTAACCCAATTAATGGACCTAATTCCCACTAACCCATTAACCCAATGTGTTATAATTTGTGTCTTAGGTTCTTCAATTCACAATCCTAGAACCTAATCAAACAACTTCTTAATTTTTAATTAAGTTTTGGGCTGAGGGTTGGGTTTGGCTTTTCAAAAAAAAATAATTTTCATATTTGTAAAATAGTTTTACAATATGATTCTACCAACCATATTGCATATTTGATTCATAATCAAGATACAAGTGAAATAAACATGAAACTACTTTAGATCTAATCTAAACAGGTTCATGTAATTGAAACAGTTTCAACTTTAAACAATTTCTTTGCACAAAAATTATTAACAAAGAGATTTTATTTCAGATTTAAATACCTTTTAAATCTAATAAATCATAAATTTAATCTAGATAATATCTAATAAATTTATGATTATAGATAGATCTACACGAACGAGGACAACCTTTGCACTGTAAGGGGTAAACCTTACAGCAGGACAACCTTGCAGTTCGTGATTGATCTAAAATTTTAATTTTAGATTTAAAAATCAGATTATAAATTAGATCTAATATAAAAATAATCTAAGCATGTATAAATAATCATGTAATAAAGAACCTGGGCTCTGATACCAATTGTAGGAACCTTATCTAGGGTTTCAGGGTTAGATCTTGAAACTTTTTCAAGATCATACAGCGGAAGACTAAAATAAATCAAAATTTATTTTCTAAAATCAAAAAATCTCTAGATCTAAGATTCTATTACATGATTATTACATAGTATTAAATCAGAAATTAAAATATCTAAATATAGCATGAACTACATGTTGATCATATCAACATGTTTCTATACTACATCTAATGTATGTATTAAACAATAGATCAGATCTATTACCTTGCAAGTTAGATGTTCTAACCTTGTTGATCTGAGCTTGAGGATGATGTTGCAAGCCACACATGCATCCGGCCTCTAGGAGTCATCCACACGAGCCCACGAATCTCGATCAGAAGTCCTGCTTCAGGAAATCAGCACAGTATGCTAGTACTGCGCTGATCCTTCTTTGATGGTTGATCAGGTGCCTCCTTCTTCTTGATTTGGACTCTTCCAAAGATGGAAAGTAGAAGGAGGAGTTTTAGATCTGAGACACTCTAAGGAAACTCAAGATGGAGGGAGGAAAGATATGAAAACAAAAACCATAGAAGAAGACCCTCTTCTTCTTCACGTTTTTCTCTCTAGACACCCAAACTTGCATCTTTTATATCTCCACGATCTAAAGGTATTTCTCTATAATTTTTGGATGGCACAAAGGGCTCTCAAATCTCTGACTTCCTCTAAAATTTCATGATGAAACTCATCTTATATAGAGAGATATGATAGAGTCCTTGTCTAGGTCAAACACCTAGTCAAGGCTTATCCAAACATGACAAGTTAAGGGACGCCCAACTCTTGAGCACCTCCTTCATATTTTCATATATGGATTACTAGAAAAGGGTGCACAATGTATACCCTAAAAGCCATAAAAATTCCAAAAAAAATTTGGATAAATTCGATGCAAAATTGAAAGAGTTTTGGATTTCTAAAACTCTATCTCATAGAATTCAAAATCCAAACTTATTCCTTTTAGATTTGATCCAAACCACCTTCCATGTAAGAAAGAAGAGAAGAGACCTTTTGTGAACGTGGGAGAGATCTGGGAGAGGGCTTTTGTCGCACAAAATAAGGGGAGATTGGCGTTGAATTAAGAGAGAGGGCGTGGAGAAGGCTTATGTGGCGCAAGGTGGAATCCTAGTCTTACTAGGATTCTGTCTTATGACTTGTTTTAATTTGGTTTCCCAAACCAAATCAAATCAAAATTAGATCAACCCAATTAAAATAAGTCTTAACCTAATTAAAAACCTAATTTAATCAGATTAAATTAGATTTAAATCTGATTTAATTTTCTAATCAAATTAGAAATTAGATTGACCCAAGTCCTAGTTGAACTAGGACTAGTTTTTCCTTGCACTTGGCTTATCCAATAAACCAATTGGACTTGATCCAATCAAGCCCAAATCAAATTTAATTAAATTATATTTAATTAGACTTAATCTCAGCCCATTGGCTTAATCAAATTAAGCCAATTAGCAATCGAATTGCTAATCGATCCTCCTGCAACACTTGCACTGGGTTAAATGTCAATCGTATTGATCATTTAACCCTAGAATGATTCTTAATCGTTGATCAAACATCCGATTGGATCATGAACTCTAATATGTGTGACCTCATAGGTCCGAACCTAAACCGGTAGCATAGGAACAAATTTCTATACCAATCGAAGTGACCATCTAGCAATGGTACCCGACGATCGGATAGGTCGAATGTGTAGAACAACATCCTTAGAATCCATGCGGATATAGTTTTCATATAATTCATCCCCTTGACCAAAATGATCATAGGACACCCCAGAGCTCAACTGTCAACTCTGATCAGGTTGTCCACATTGTATTTCAAAATATCAAATCCATCTGATGGATTACCCTGGCCAAGGTTTTGCTAAATTGAAATACAGCGACTCATTCTTCTCCAACTCTTGGAGTGGTCAATCCCATCTCGATCACACTCTGACTTTGCAAGTACTTGACTGTGCCCAAAAGCCTTCGTCCCTGAATTAAAAATTCAGTTAGTCCAGTACCAAAGCACAGTGAGTTGCTTGCAAGTCACTGAGACGATCTCAGATCTAAGGGACACTTATACCTATATCCCATCAGAGACATTCTCGACTTCAGAATGCTCTGGAGTTGATCACGTTCAATGATGATGTACCCTTACATCTCATCTGTATGCCATACCAGTGTCTCCACACTCTTTGGTTAAGAGGACAACCAACCCATATGGCCTACAGCGACCTATGCTCGATAGAAACTGTCGTCCTTATTAACAGCCTATCATTTGGTCGTGAATAGTTTTAAGGACTAATCGATAAATCCTCTCTTTATCGAATCTAAATAGTCCTAAGGACTTCATCATAATAACGGAGTTCATTAGAAGATGAAAGCTTATGATGAAAATGCCAAATATATTTTATTTATTAACAAATCAATTACAATACTTGGTTGCTCAACCATCAACAGCTTGACGATTGGCTTTTTGGGATACATTTCCCAACAGGTGCGAACGCGGGTGCGGCATTCGGACGTGCGATCTTTAGTATTTTTTTTTCTTTAGTCCCATATCAGAAAATTATGTAAAACTCCTCCCTCCTAACACCTATAAAAAGGCTCTTGTACTCCTATTTGAGGAGCATCCCAGAATTCTTCTAGAGCCTTGCATAGAGGAAAAGAAAGGGACTACTTCATGAGCAGCTAGGCTAGCAGTCTCGGGAGTGGAGAAGAAATTTTGTAACGATGCAGAGCGGGTTTATTATTCTAAACTTTCTTGTATTTCTTTATATGCAATAAAGATTATGCTTTTTATTTAAATTATCATGAGTTCTTTATCTGCTCTCTTTCATATGCTTTTATTTATGCTTTATTGTTAGATTAATATTAGGAACAACTTTTACTTTCCAGAGACGCACCGTGATCTACGGATATGGGACGTTCCGAGGAAAGAAGAGTTGTTTACCTAGTACTTTCTGGAGACGCACCGTGATCTACGGGTACGGGGCGTGCCGAGAAAAGACAGGTATTTTTCCTAAGATTAATCACATCTATTTAATTAAAAAAAAGAGATACAACTCTACTAGTGCAAAATTAATTCAAAACTCCCGAGCTCTTTATTTTCTAATTACATCAATTTTAAGATAATTTATTTTCTAAATCAAAAACAATGCTTCTTTCTTTTATTTTGCAATCTCAACTTAGCCCAAGGTCCCTGAGGATATGATCTTGACTCATCCTACCTACGTAGTGAGTAGAGTTATTTTTGGTGCTATCAACGACTACGCATCAACTTCCTAACTTGATTCTCTGATTCTTATATGGGGTGTTCTGGATATGGTGAAGTGTGCATAGAGATTATGAGTGATCAATAAGAGATCAAGTACTCCTAATAAGGGGAGCGAATATCCTATGTGATCTCATAGGTCGGTGATTCTGAAAGTCTTTGACCAAATTAGGATGATAATTAGAAAAGAATTTTTAATGTATCATCAACTGAATCATCACTTTCAGATCAAGATACATAAAGATAAGTGATTGAATTTGATATATTTCTATATCCACAGCTCACCTGGGATGTTATTTGACTGAAGGATTGAATTACACGATAACTTGCCACTGAAGGATATTTTGATATTTTTTTATCAAAATTTTAAATCTTTCAGATAGTCATAACATATTGCTAGATGTCAATCTTGACTTGTAGACTCATCAGAATTAAAAGAGTTTAATTCTAAAATCAATTTGGAAGAGTTCAATTTGATTGAGACTCTTCGATGACCTAATCTCATCGGATTAGGATTACGTCGAAAGTTTTGATCCACTGTTGGCTAGATTTGGAACTCAATGGATCACACAGTTTGAGATTTAGCCTTGGTCTAATTTAATTAGAGTTTAATATAAATTCTATGGGTTAATTTGATATGCTAGCATATTGTATTAACCCAAGTTCCTAAATTGGTTTAGATCAAAGTGTTTGAGCTAACTTAGACCAGTTGTCTTTAACCTAATGGGATTGGATCTATCTTAATTAATTTCTTATCCAACATAAAATATTTCAAGTATAGAAAGAGTCCTCTGTGCCCATCAAAAGCCACACCAAAATTTTAATACCGCCCCATTCATTTTCACGTGTGAAGATGGAGAGTCTTTCTTAAAGAAGGAACTTATCTTAACATGTTGCCTTAAATGATAAACTAGAAGTCCTTTGATTTGTCACCAAATTTTAATGAGATTTTTTATGGCACATAGAAGAGAGAGAGTCCTTCTATGTGAAGACTTCTTGCACCATAATTCCATATGGTGAATTTATTCACCGCATGAGAAAGTGGAGCATCAAAGGTTGGTGCCCCTTGGTCCCATGACACATCCCTTGGTCCCTTATTTAAATAGGACATCTCACAGGGCATTGCTACTGGGTTGAAACTAGAGATAAGGGGTATGAGAATTATAAAAAAAATTCTAAAAAAATTTGAGAAAAAGGCAAGAGAAAATTGAGTGGCAAAAGTTATAAGAAGGCTGGTGAGATTTTTAGCAAGTGTTGCTAGTGTGCCCTAAGGTTTGGTTTTTCCATATTTTGGAGCCAAAAATCAAAGCCTATGTTATGAGATATCTGAAGAGTATTTTCTTGGTATCATTTTTGTGGTAAGATTAGAAGCAACTGGATTTTGACGCATTCGTTCCTTGAGTTCAAAGCGGCAGTGTTCTTAAGAAGAAAAGGCTGTTGCAGCGCACCGATTAGGAAAGACCTTGGCTAACTTCCATGTGAATCACCATTAGAAGGCTTCTACTTTGAAGTCTCATAGAGAACACCAACATGCCACTTTTTTATTTTGATGAAAGTAAAAATTCTATTTTTTTTTGCATGCTTGTTTTATTTTATTAATATCGGAAGATGATTCTAGGGTTTTGAGTTCGGCTCAATAGTTTTAATTGTTAAAGCTATTGACTTGTTTGATTTTAAAAAATTTTAAAAATTATTTTTTGCTGCATGGCTAGAATCCAACAATAGTATCAGAGCCACTCTTGTCTAATTCGATCAAATAAGTATAAAGTAGTTGCATAGAATTGTTATTGATCATACATTGCCAAAAATGTTGCATTAATTTTTAGCATTGATCTTTAATCTCAAAAAATATTTTTGATTTTATATGTACCATAATTTTAAATTTTAATTATTAAAATTATGAATTTATGATAATTTAAAATTTATATTATCATGGTAGCTTCATGCTTAAATCGATGTATTGTTAAGGGTGTTATACATGCCTAATATGATTATGGTTAGTTGTATTTCTTGGATATGCTTGTCATATGTTATGACTTCAATTGCACCATTATTTGATTTTTGATATGATTATATGATTGCTAGTATGATTGATGATTACATGCCATATTACATAATATGTAGAGTATATTTTACGTAGATGTAGTTAGGATGTGCCGAGACCAGTTCAAAGATCCTCTTAAAAATTATATTAAGTTGTAATGTCGGGATTCACTTTTTAATCAAAAGTCAAATTCATTAGATCAATTGGTGTCGAGAAAAGTATGAAAGGTGATTTTCTAATTAGATCCGTATGCTAGCCTGGCCAACTCTATTGGTGTCTAAGAAAAGCTACAAGGAGACTCCCACCCACTTACTTGGTAAATTTGGTTTTATTGAATTTCGCACTTAGATTGATTAGTGATGTAGACACTACAAAGGACCTTCCTTCAAACTTGATCAATAGAGTATGTCAAGATCTTAGTGAGCTTATTGTACTATCTATAATGCTTGTTATAGAAATTGATATGATGTTGGCCAAGTGTATTTTGACGCTTATGGTATATTTTGAATAGTGTTGTTTTGTTGTGCTATCCACAAGGATAGCATTGTTTAAGTATGACTATATGGGATTAAAGGGTCAACTTAACTAGAATACTATAGTTTGTTGTGCTATCCATAAGGCTATATATGATCTAAAGGTCAAAAAAAAAATATTAAAAATTATAGAGGTACAATTGGTAAAGAGTTATCTTCTCTTGAACTCATGAATACTTGTTGTGCTATCCACAAAGTGTTTGTGAGGAATAGGGATCTCAACCCCACTAAAAAATATTAGTATGTTTCTCGATTTTTATAGATGAGGGCTATGAAGTTTGATAAAATAGTAGTAGATATAATTAAACAAAAGTTCTAATCCAGTTGTGAATATCATCATGAGTCATCCACTTATATTATGTTCTTATTATTGTAGATTAACTACGTATATGGCATCCTCACTATCACTTAGAGGCATCCTAGATGCAAACAAATTGACCGGACCTAACTACTTGGATTGATTAAGAAACTTAAGAATTATTCTCACTCAAGAGAAAGTCTCCTATATTCTAGACACATCTGCACCAGATTCTCTTGGAGAAGATGCTTTTGAGGAGGAAAGGACCACATATAAGATGTGAAAAGATGACAGTGTGACTGTCAAATACATCATGCTTGCCTCCATGAGTAACGAGCTTCAGAGGTAGCATGAGGATATGGATGTTCTCTCTATACTCCTTAATCTTGAGGAGTTATATGGGGAATAAAGTCAAACTGCTCGATATGAGATATCAAAGCAGTTGTTCCATGCTCGCATGATTGAAGACACCTCCATGCAAATGCATGTCCTGAAGATGATTGATTTGATCACTCATCTGAGACAGCTGAGCTTTGCCATGGATGGTGAACTGAGCTAAGATTTAATCCTACAATCTCTCTCTAACTCCTTTTCTCAGTTTGTTATAAATTACCATATGAACAAACTGAACATCAGCCTGCCAGATCTGCTGAACATGTTGAAAATAGTAGAGAGCCATTTCAAGGGTAAAAGGCTTTGATTCTTCTTATCGATAAGATCAACAAGAAGAAAGACAAGAAGGGTTCTAAGAAAAAGATGAACCCTAAAGCTGGCATCTTCAAGAAGAAGGTGAAGAAGGTCTCTACCAAAGATACTTGCTATCACTGTGGTAAGGAGGACCACTGAAAGAGAAATTGCAAAGAGTACCTTGCAACCATGAAATCAACAAACATTGCTAAAGATTTGTATATAATACAAACTAACTTATCATTAAGTACTTCATTTTTAGATTCTTAGATATTAGATACCGCTTATGGCTCACACATTTATAAATTATTGTAGGGTCTAAAGAAAATAAAGAGTCTGAATAAAGATAACTTCGAGCTGTTCGATGCTAGTGGAGAGTCTATTCAGATCGAAGCCATAGGAATCAGAGTTTTGAAATTGCCTTCAGACAAACTTTTGGAATGAAGGTCTATTATTATATTTCAAATATCATTAAAAATATTATTTCTATACCATTATTATTGAAACAAGATTTTGAAATAAATATAAAGAATAATGATTGTTCTATATATTTTTCTAATGAATATTATGGAAGTGCTTTTATTGATAATAGTCTTTTATTTCTTTCACTTAATGATAATACATTTCATATTGATAATATGAAGAAAAGAAAGAAAGAGGATGTGAATGTCACATACCTCTGACATTGCCGACTTGGCTATATAAATGAGCCAAGAATTAACAAGTTATTCAAAGATAAATTTTTTGATCCTTATGATTATGAATTATATGGAACTTGTAAATCTTACCTCATGAAAAAAATGATCAAGACTCCATTTATTGGACATGGAGAAAGAGCAAGTGATATTTTGGACCTTATACATACTGATGTTTGTGGTCCAATGTCAACTCAGGCCAGAGGTGGATACTATTATTTCATCACATTTACTGATGATAGATTTAGGTTTAGATATATGTATTTAATGAAATACAAATCTGAAGCCTTTGATAAATTTAAAGAGTATCAAAGAATAGTTGAGAAACAAACTGCTAGAAGTATTAGAACTCTTTGATCTGATCGAGGAGGAGAATATTTGTCTAGTGAGTTTCTTGATTATTTAAAATAAAATAGAATACTCTCTCAGTGAACATCTCCTTATACTCCATAATTAAATAGAATTACGAAAAGGAGGAATCGCATCTTATTAGATATGGTGCGGTCCATGATGTGTTTCACGGATCTTTCGATATCATTCTGGAGATATGCTCTCGAGGATGCAGCGTATGTCCTAAATAAAGTGCCTTCTAAATCTATTTCTAGCACTCTATATGAAATATGAAAAGGAAAAAACTCAATCTCAAGCATCTTAAGATTTAGGGTTATCCGACTTATGTGAAAAATATTGATGGACATAAGCTGGATGCTAGATCAAAAAAATACAAGTTTCTAGGTTACCCCAAGGAGAATATAAGATACTACTTCTATAACCCTACTCAACAAAAGATATTTGTTGGTAAGCATGCCATTTTCTTGGAGAAAGAGTTTATCCAAGAAGGTTGTAGTGAGAGGTCTGTTAAACTTGAGGAAGTTCAAAACCTATAATCCATCTAGGATTTACAAACTGTTTCTCAACCAGATGTGCCCATAGTTGAGGCACAGCCACTACACACACCTTCTCTTCGAAGGTCAAGTAGAGTGTGTAATGTACCACTCAGGTATGGATTTGTCATTGAGAATGACAATACATCCCATATCATTGAGAATGATGATCCCACGACCTATTCGGAAGCTATCATGAATAATGACTCTGACAAATGGCTCAATTCCATGAAATCCAAAATGGACTTCATGTATGCCAACCAAATTTAGACCTTGCTTGATGTGCCTGAGGGTGTGACCCCAATAGGCTGCAAATGGGTCTTCAAAAAGAAGATTGGAGTAGATGGCCAGATAGAGACCTATAAGGCCAGGCTGGTGGCAAAATATTTCAGACAAAAACAAGATATTGATTATAAAGAAACCTTTTCATCAATAGCCATACTCAAGTCTATTCGAATAATACTTGCTATTGTAGCATACCATGACTATGAGATCTGGCAGATTGATGTCAAGACTGCCTTCCTCAATGAAAATCTTGAGGAAGAAGTCTATATGACTCAGCCAAAGGGATTTATCTCTAGTATGAGAGCAAATCAGGTATGCAAGCTGAATAGATCTATTTATGGATGAAAGCAAGCATCGAAGAGCTGGAACATCTATTTTGATGAGACAGTCAAATCATTTGGCTTTATCAAAAATATGGATGAACTTTGTGTGTACAAAAAGATTAATGGGAGTACTATTATCTTTTTGATCTTGTATGTGGATGACATACTGCTCATTAAAAATGATATCTCGATGTTGCAATCGGTCAAGACCTGACTATCACAAAAATTTTTCATGAAATATTTGGATGAAGCATCCTATGTACTTGATATAAAGATCTATAGAGATAGATCAAAAAGAATGCTAGGCTTGTCCCAGTCTAGGTACATTAACCTTATGTTGAAGAGGTTCAACATGGAGGGAAGTAAAAGAGGTTACTTGCCCATAGGTCATGGCATACAACTCTCTAAGAAGATGTCTCCTAAGATACTTGAAGAGAGAAATAGAATAAGTTCTATTCCTTATGCTATGGCTGTAGGATCAATTATGTATGCTATGTTATGTACCAGGCCTAATGTGGCTTATGCATTGGACATTGTAAGCAGATTTCAGACTGATCCCCGAGAGGATCAATGAAAAATTATGAAAAACATACTCAAATACTTGAGAAGAATTAGAGATATTTTTCTAATATATGATGGATCTAATTTAAAACTGAAAGGTTATGTAGATTCTAATTTTCAATTTGATTCAGATGATAGTAAATCTATATCTTGGTATATGTTCACTTTGTATAGTGGTGCAGTAAGTTGAAAAAATTTCAAACAGCAAACTGTAGCTGACTCGATCACTGAGGCTGAGTATATTGCTGCTAGTAAGGCTGCTAAGGAGGCCATCTGGATAAAGAAATTCATCACAGAATTGGGTGTGGTTTCAAGAATTGAACAACCAGTGTCCCTTTATTATGATAATACTGGGGTAGTTGCTCAAGCCAGAGAACCAAGGTCTCATCATAAATCCAAGCACATCCTAAGATGGTTCCACTTCATTCAGGAGATAGTCGAAAGACACGATATGATTGTTGAGCGAGTTGACACCAAGAATAATATAGCAGATCTATTCACTAAAGTCTTATCAATGCAGTAGTTTGACCGCCATCTTGATAGCATGAGTATCAAATATAGGAGCGATTGGCTTTAGTGTAAGTGGGAGATTGAAAGAGTAATGCCCTACAAACCAATCATATATGGGATGCGATAGGATATTTATTATAATTTATCTTTTAGACTCATGTAATTGATATTTATATTATTAATAAAATAAATATTTTTGATTCATTATATGCTGCATCTTATTATTTTTAAGATTATAATGAACCATATAGGTCCGGCCAATGATTTTAGGGCCATGATGAGATCATGCCAGTGAGACCTAAATCCTCAATAGCAATGACCTAAAATATTTCTAGTCATTGGTTCATTAAGTTGGGGATCAATGATACCAATAAGACTGGCATGTCCTGTGTATGCTCGAAAATGAGGATGGTTGATCTCACAACCACTTGTGTGGTGACACTAATACAGGGATATGAATACTCATTAGAGAATGAATTCACTGAATAGACCTGTGAAAGAACATCAGATAGAGTCTTATTTACATGTCAACTGATGTTTCTCTAATGAAAGTTGTGTAAATGATCCTTTGATCTGTGATCACCATGGTACCTTGTGTATATAGATTCATATTTTAGTTTACTTTCTAACTTGATTCTCTAATCCTTGTATGGGGTGTTCTAGATATGGTGAAGTATGTATAGAGGTTGTGAGTGATCAATAAGGGATCAGTCACTCCTAATAAGGGAAGCGAACATCCTATGTGATCTCATAGGTCGGTGATTCTGAAAGTCTTTGGCCAAAGTAAGATGATAATTAAAAAAAAATTCTAATATATCATCAATCGAATTATCACCTTCAGATCAAAATACATAAAGATAAGTGAATGGGTTTGACATATTTTTATGTCCACAGCTCATCTGGGATATTATTTGACTGAAAAATTAAATTACATGATAATTTACCATTGAAGGATATTTCGATAATTTTTTATCAAAATTTTAAATCTTTTTGATAGTCATGACACATTCTTAGACATCAATCTTAATTTGTAGACTCATCAAAATTAAAAAAAAATAATTTTGGAATCAATTTAGAAGAGTCCAAGTTGATTGGGACTCTTCGGATGACCTAATCTCATCGGATTAGGGTTACGTCGAAAGTCTTGATCCACTGCTGCCTAGAGTTGGAACCTAATGGGTCACACATTTTGAGATTTAGCTTTGATTTGATTTAATTAGATTTTAATATAAATTTTATTGGTTAATTTGATATGCTAGCACATTGTATTAACCCAAGTTCAAAATTGGTTTAGATCAAAGTATTTGAGCTAATCTAGACTAGTTGTCTTTGACCTAATGGGATTGGGTCTATCTTAATTGGTTTCCTACCCAACTTGAAGTAATTTTAAGTGGAGAAGGACTCCTCTGCACCCACCAAAAGCCACATGAAAATTTTAGTGCCGCCCCATTCATTTTCACATGTGAAGATGGAGAGTCCTTCTTAAAGAAGGAACTTATCTTAACATATTGCCTTAAATGATAAACCAGAAGTTCTTTGATTTGTCACCAAATTTAAATGAAATTTTTATGGCACATAGAAGAGGAAGAGTCCTTCTATGTAAAGGCTCTCTTGCACTATAATTCTGAAAGAACCAGATCTAGGATTTCAGGGTTAGATCTTGAAACTTTTTCAAGATCAGGCAGCGAAAGACTAAAATAAATCAAAATTTATCTTATAAAATTAGAGAACCCCTAGATCTAAGATTCTATTACATGATTATTATATGGTATTAAATCAAAAATTAAAATATAAAGAGCAAGAACTACATGTTGATCATATCAACATGTTTCTATACTACATCTAATGTATATAAAATATAATAGATCAGATCTATTACCTTACAAGTTTGACGTTCTAACTTTGCTGATCTGGGCTTGAGAATGATATTGTGAGCCACACACACATCCGACCTCTAGGAGTCATCCACACAAGCCTACGAATCACGATCAGAAATCCTGGTCCAGGAAATCAGCACAGTATGCTAGTACTGTGCTGATCCTTCTTCGATGATCGATCAGATGCCTCTTTCTTCTTGATTTGGACTCTTTCAAAGATGAGAAATAGGAGAAGGAGTTTTAGATGTGAGACACTCTTAGAAAACTCATAGATGGAGGAAGGAAAGAGGTGAACTCAGCAACCCTAGAAGAAGACCCTCTTCTTCTTCTCTTTGCACTAACCCAGACACATAATTTTGTGTCTATTATATCTTCATGCTCCAACACTCTTGCTCTTTAATTTTCACATGCTATAAAGGTTTCTAAATGCTCTATAATCCACAAAAATTTCAAGAAAAAATTCATATTAAATAAAAAGATATGAAGAATCCTTGTTTAGGTCAAATACCTAGTTAAGGAAAATCCAAACAGGGCAAGACAAGGGGTTTCCAACTCTTAGGCGCCCCCTCCTTCTTTTTCTACCATGGACTACTAGCAAAGGGTGTACAATATATGCCATAAAATTCATAAAAATCTCAAAAAAAATCTGGGTAAAACCAGTGCCATAAGGAAAGAATTTTGGTTTCCTAAAATTCTATCTCATAGAATTTGAAATCTAAACTAATTCCTACTTTGACTTGGTCCACAACCACATTCCATGTAAGAGAGAAAGAGTGGAAAGCTTTAGGCATGTGTGAAGGCCTGGGAGAGAAGGTTTTGTGGCATAAAATAAGAGAGAGTGGGCATGGGGGGCTAAGGTGGTGCAAGGTGGAATCCTAGTCTTACTAGGATTCAATCTATGACTTGTTCAAATTTAGTTTCTCAAACCGAATCAAACCAAAATCAAATCAACCCTATTAAAATGGATCTTAACTCAATTAAAAATCTAATTTAATAAGATTAAATTTGATTTAAATTTGATTAAATTTTTTAATCGAATTAAAAATTAGGTTGACTCAAGTCCTAATTGAACTAGGACTAGTTTTTTCTTGCACTTGGCTTATCCAATAAACCAATTGAACTTGATCCAATCAAGCCCACACTAAATTTAATTAAATTATATTCAATTAATCTTAATCTCAAACCATTATCTTAATCAAATTAAGCTAATTAGCAATCAAATTACTAATCGATCCTCTTGTAACATTTGCACTAGGTTAAATGTCAATCGTATTGATCGTTTAATCCTAGAATGATTCTTAATCGTTGATCAACCATCTGATCGGGTCATAAACTCTAATATGTGTGACCTCATAGGTTCGAATCTAAGTCGGTAGCACAGAAATAAATTTTTATACCAATCGAAGTGATCATCTAGCAATGGTACCCAACGGTCGAATAGGTCGAATGTGTAGAACAACATCCTTAGAACCCGTGCAGATATAGTTTCTATATAATTTATCTCCTTGACCAAAATTCTCATAGGATACCTCAAAGTTTAACTGTCAACTCTGATCAGGTTATCCACATTGTATTTCAAAATATCAAATCCATCTGATGGATTATTCTAGCCAAGATTTTGCTAAATTGAAATACAGCGACTCATTCTTCTCCAACTCTTGGAGTGATCAATCCCATCTTGATCACACTCTGACTTTATAAGTACTTGACTGTGCCCAGAAGTCTTCCATCACTGAATTAAAAATTTAGTTAGTCCAATACCAAAGCACAGTGAGTTGCTTGCAAGTCACTGAGGTGATCTCAGGTCTAAGGGATACTTATACCTATATCACATCAAAGATATTCTCGATAGCAGAATGCTCTGGAGTTGGTCACATTCAATGATGATGTACCCTTACATCTCATCTGTATGCCATACTAGTATCTCTACACTCCTTAGTTAAGAGGATAACCAACCCATATGGTCTACAGCGATCGATGCTCAATAGAAGCTGTCATCCTTATTAACAGCCTATCATTTGATCGTTAACAGTTTTAAGGACTAATTGATAAATTCTCTCTTTATCGAACCTAAATAGTCCTAAGGATTTCATCATAATAATGGAGTTCATTAAAAGATGAAAAAATATGATAAAAATACTAAAAATATATTTTATTTATTAATAAATCAATTACAATACAAGATTGCTCAACCATCAACAGGTTGATGATAGGCTTTTGGGATATATTTTCCAATAACTCCCACTTGTCCTTGAAGGAAAAACTATCTTTTTCCTTGTAGGATCTTCCAGATTTCATCAAATCTAGGATGAAATAATTTAAAAATTTTATCCTATACTATTTTAGATCTAATGTCTGTTAGACATAATTTTATTATCTGATATTTAAAAATTTAAAATTAAATCTAAAAGTATGAGAAGTATAGACATACCTCAAGGGTAATCTGATTACCCTGTAGATGATCGCAGCAAGCCTGAGGTTCTGATTTAGCCATGCAATCACCTAGCCTCTACTAGTATCCACTCAGGTAGGATCTAGATCATTTTCTCCTTACAAATCTTTGTTCCAAAAATTAGAATTAAATCTGATTAGGAAGATCTTCAAAAGTCTTCCTGAAGTTGGAGCAGCAGCCTGTCGAAGAAGTCCTGCAGCCTTTCTGTTCAAGGCATCACCACACCTTGGACCTTTGCCAGATGGACGTCTAGCTCCTTGGACGTGAAGAGGGGAGGGAGAACTTTAGATGAGACATAGAGAAGATGAAGGGGGTGGCAGCTTTGATGGTTTTTCATAAAAACTTGAAATCCTAGGCGCAGATAGGGTTTTTATAGACCCTGTATGCTGCGCAGTGCCATATCATTCGACCAATCAAAAAATTCTATTTAATCCAAAAAAATTTTGATTGATGGAGTGATGTCATCTGATCACATCAGATAAGAACCCCCACCCTCTCTCCTATGTTGGCACCAACAATGGATAAGCACAAGAGAGATGGTGCCTAAGAGTCCATGTTGATCAAGACTCTTCCATCCTTATCCACTTGGGGCATCCACTTTAATCCAATTGGACTCACACCATAATCTGATTATGACACCCAATTTAATGTGGATTTGGCATGTGGACACCCCACAAAAATCCTTCAATGAGCTCTCTTCAGTTTAAGATCCATATGTCAACATTTGACAAATGTCCTAAAATGAAAATAGCAGGTGTTAGAATTTAGCAGGTATTGTCTTAAATTCATCTCATGAATTAAGACAGAACTTTTTTGAGTTGGAAAAGCTTCATTTAGACTGAGAGAAATCTTCTCAAGGTTCTCTGGGTGAGTCAAATCACATTTGGCTCAGTCAAGATAGAAAAGATTACATGAGGAGAAAGTTAGGCTCAATCGTGTGCTAGCATGATTTTCTTGAACCTACTTGGATCTAATCCAAATCAATTAGGCTAGCCCAATTGATGACATCCAGATCCTAACCCTTGTTAGTGTGACCCAGTTAGGTTCAATTTTATATGGTAATGAGACATGTCATGATCTCATCATCGATATCATCGAAACTCCTTTCGATAGATCAGAACTCTTCTGATTTAGACAATTAGAATGATCGATCATCAAGATCATTCTAATTGCTCTCAAAATCCATCAGTGACACCTAGCAGTATATGATGGCAACCCATCAGAATTGAAGATGAATCTCTCGGTGCAGCTACCTGTGTGATTGAGTTCCTCTATCATGAGTCTCGACTGAATTAGGATTAAGGTAAACTCATCAAATCCAACATCAGTCATATGAATCAATCGATCGATCCGAGTCCGATGTGAAAGCCCAATGAAAAACTTTTTTCTATTATTTTACTTTGTCATGGCCACGGGCTTAAGGACTCGATCTTTCGATCATCATAGGATAACTCTTCTCATCTACCAAGGTTGATAGATCCCATCTTCGTGCGACCTAGTTCCTACAATGAATATGCTACAGCCAACATACACCTCAGGATTTTGAATGGCTAGGAGACTGAGTTATGGTGTAGTCAAACTATAACACACTCAAGATGAACTGTCGATGCACCTCAGATCAAGGAACTAGACACACAACTGCAACATCGAGCTAGTCATCGACAAGAAGATAGACTTCCTTATGATTGCTCGAGATGGTCACGCTCAGTACTCTCATTCTCAATGAATACCTGTACTCTCACTTTGGTATCTCCACACTATAGACTCAAGACACATCTACTCTAAGAAAGTAATCATACACCAACCTTTTGGATCGATCACCATCCTCATGATGATCCTATGGTCAGGAGCTGTTTATGAGTTAAGTAAATTCATGCCTTAAATTTTTAACTCTTGAAAATATGAATTGACATTCCTACTAACTCAAAGAATGTATCACAGACACAATGTACACAATGTGATAGAAGAATAACCCATTTATTGATTTATAGTCAAAATTATAAATTTACCCTTAGATTTGTACAAGAATGTGTCAGCCAATCTAGCATCTAGGGCACATATCTAACAAACTCCCACTTGACCTAATACCAATTGGCTACATATCTAAGTCCCATCTTCTCAAGATGGGCTTCGATCTTTTGTTGGCCTAATGGCTTTGTCAGTGGGTCTGCCACATTGTTTATGGAGTCGACTCTCTTGACCTTGACATAATCTTTTTTGAGATAATCACAGATCAAATAGAATCATCGCTCGATGTGCTTGGACTTCTGGTGAGACCTTGGCTCCTTAGCTAGGGCTATGGTGCCATTATTGTCGTAGTAAAGAGGTGTGGCATCCGATGACATCACTCCAAGCTCTGCAGCAAACTTTTTATACCAGAATGCCTCCTTCGCAGCTTTTGATGCAGCAATGTACTCTGCTTCCATGGTGGAATTAGCAATCACCGTCTGCTTGAAACTCTTCCAGCTAACTATACCACCATTACAAATGAACAGACTCCCAGATGTCGAGTCTGTATATCTCTGAATTTGGAGTTCTCTATTTCCAAAGACTAGAAACATATCCTTAGTCCTTCTTAAGTACTTAAGGATACATTTCACAGAAGTCCAGTGTTTTTCACCTGGATTCGACTGATATCTGCTTGTGACACTCACAGCATGGGCTATATCAGGTCGTGTACATAGCATGGCATACATGAGGCTCCCTATTATCGAAGCATAAAGGATTTTGCTCATGCATTCAATCTCCTCAGGTGTGCTAGGGCACATCTTCTTGGAGAGATGAATACCATGTCTAAAAGGTACTAAACCTCTTTTGGAGTTTTTCATGTTAAACCTTTTTAGTACCTCCTCTATGTACATCTTCTGTGAAAGTCTCAACATCCTATTTGATCTATCTCTATAGACCTTAATACCCAGTATAAAGGATGCCTCTCCTAGATCTTTCATACAGAACTCCTTAGACAACCATATTTTGACTGAGATCAACATGGGAATGTCATTCCCAATTAGGAGGATGTCATCTACGTACAATACAAGGAAGACAACCATGCTCCCACTGACCTTTTTGAACACACATGGTTCCTCCTTGTTCTTGATGAAACCAAACATTTTGATCACATCATTGAAATGAGTATTCCAGCTCCGAGATGCTTGCTTAAGTCCATAAATGAACCTTTGCAGCTTGCAGATCCTATGATCATCATCACTGGATGTGAAACCAAGCGATTGTTCCATATAGATATCTTTCTTAAGATATCCATTTAAGAATGCCATTTTCACGTCCATCTGCCATATTTCATAATCAAAATAGGCTGCAACAGCAAGCAATGTGCGGATGGATTTTAGCATGGCTACGGGCGAGAAGGTATCTTGATAGTCAATGCCTTCGCGCTGACTATAACCTTTCGCTACGAGCCTAGCCTTGAATGTCTCCACATTCCCATCTGCACCTATCTTTCTCTTGAAGATCCATTTACACCCAATAGGTACAATACCTTCAGGTGGATCTACCAAGGTCCAGACTTGGTTTGAGTGCATCGAGTCAATTTCTGATCTCATTGCTTCTAACCATTTTTCAGAGTCGATATCTGATATCGCCTCATCATAGGTCTTGGAATCATCACTGTTGCCCAGCTATGCAACCCAAGAGGGGGGGTGAATTGGGTTTCTAAAAATTTTAAGCCCAACAGATAACTTATGAAGAACAAAACAATGGCTTTAAATCAATATTAGTTAACTAAAGCAGTATTGCAAGGATATAATAAAGAAATAAGATAAAGCGATAAAGCACACCACAAACACAAGGATTTATAGTGGTTCGGTGCTAACCTTGCACCTACATCCACTCCCCAAGATCTCACTTGGGAATTTTAATCCACTATCCTTTGTATTCAATCCGAATACAAAACGTCGGAAACTCCGACACTAGCTATCCCAAGCTAGAATACAAGACGTCGGAAACTCCGACCCTAGCTATCCCAAGCTAGAACACTTGTTTCTCGGGTACAAGCAAACCCAAAACACTCCGATTTCAGGTTCGGATCAACCTTTCCTTGTTTTGGAAATCCTCCAAAAACAAGAGCAAAAACTCACAAAGAGTAAGAATATTTAGAGCACAGATGAATACAAAAACAGCTCCTTAAATGAGCAGATATAACAATAAAAGCTTTACTCAAATGAAGAACCCCTTTTTCAGATTTTCTCAAGATGAATGAACGGTTGAACGCTTGAGAAGAGGTTGATTGTTGATTGAAGATCTCTTGAAAGCTTTGAACGATCTCTAGATCAAGGTTGAAACGATAGGCGTGAAGAATTCTCTCCTTGAAAGATCTTCCTTTTCTCTTTCACAATCTCTCTGGTATATTGTGGATCCTCTCTCTTTTTCTCTATGGATATTTCGTTGATCTCAGGCTTTTTCTTGCAAATTTCGGATCCTCTCTTCTGTTCTTCTCTTTTTCTTCTTTTTCTCTTCTCACTTTTGATTTCACGTTTGATCCGCTATTTAATCTGCAATTTCTTTCATCATTTAAAGCATTTTGTAGCATTAGAAGCAAGAGAAAACAATTTAGGCAGATAAAGAGCCGTTAGAGGATTTTTAGGAAGCATAAATGGCAATTAAAACGGGCAAAAAAATAGCCGTTGCTGACATTTCCCGTCGCAGGGGTCGACTCATGAGTCGACTCATGCTTCAGGAGTCGACTCATGAGTCGACTTCTGTTGCAACAGACCAGAAGATCTGATTTCTGGATTTTTCGGCTCAAATCAGCAGAGGTCGACTCATGAGTCGACTCATGCCTTGTGGGTCGACTCATGAGTCGACTCACAGGTCGTGCCAAGTCAAAAATCCAGCGTGCCATGGGAATTTTTTGCGTGCCATTCAGCTCATAGTGCCATGAGTTGACTCATGAGTCGACTCATGCACTTCAAACCTTCATAACTTCAAAAATATTAGTCCAAACACAATGAAATTTTCACCAATAGATTTCAAATCATTTGTTCTACCAAATGGTACTATCAAATCAGGATTTTAGCAAAATTACGATTTTGCCCTTGAAGAGCATAAGGACTTTTTCAATTGTTTGTATCCCTTCAATCTGCTTTGTAATCATCAAAATCAATCTAGGAGCAACAATCTCCCCCTTTTTGATGATGACAAAACATATGAACAAAAATATTTATGTTAATGCATTAATTTCAAAAGAATCCATTATGGGTGTATATGCTTGAAAAGAGTATGATTCTTTTGGCATGTAATATAAATGCAAAAATAGTTTGTCCATTTTCTTAAAGATTTGAAAAGGGTATTAGATCATTTTGAGTTCAAGATATTTCAGAGCAAGAGAAGATAAATAACTTTTTCTATGTATCAGAGCAAAAATAATTTTTACAATGATATCAGAAAAGATTTTATAATGTATCAGAGCAAGAAAATTTTTAATGTATCAGAGAAAATTTCATACAGTATCAGAGCAAAAGTTATAATATTTTAGAGAAACCTTCACACTGTATCGGATCAAATGTTATCATGTATCAGATCAAGTTGAAAGAAATTGTAGGATGTATCAGAGTAAAACAAATTTCTTATTGATGTCTCAAGGTGAGTAAAATTTCAAAAGCAAGTTTGAATATCAGAGCATATATATAAAAAATACTTATTTGCATTGTACTCATGATTTTGCTTTTGATGGATTAAAGTTCTGTCTGATACCAAATTTCTCTGTCTGATACCAAATTTCGATACCAAAATTTCTCAAAGTTTTGTTTAATCTTTCAATCCTTATTTTTGTCTAATTTCTCCAATATTTGTTTAATTTCTTCAATATTTGTTTTAATTTAATTTCTCCCCCTTTTTCTCATAATTTAGGGTTTTGCTTTTTGTCTAATTTCAATTTTTGTTTAATTTTAATTTCTCCCCCTTTTTGACATCATCAAACATAGTTAACTCTTTCTTTTCCTTTTCTGAAAATATTCTTTAATTTCTTCCTCTTTAGAGTTTTTCACAGATGTTTGCTCCCCCTTAATATAGCAATTATCAATAGCAAACAACAATAAGGAGAAGATAATATTTCAACAGATGTATCGGAGATTGAAATATAACCAAAATATAATCATTACAAAGAGGTAGAAATATAGGTAAAAGATGATTCCATTAATATCATAATTGTTTCATAAAATTCAACCAGCTAAATGTCAATACATGGCCCCAAGGTATAGATCCTAGAACAAGATACTAACTCCTAAGATCTAGATAAGTCAATGATCAGAGTCATCAGATATAGGGTGAGGAGATGATGGATCAGAAGTGCGTCCTCTACCCCGTCTGCCTCTGCCACGAGCAAGAGAACGAGATGAACTGGGTGGCTGAGAACGCTGAGATGCTAGGGACTGAACAGAAAGGGTGAGTCTAATAGAATCAAGTACGTTCAGTGCTCTGGAAACAGATTGAAGTAGAGCAGTGAACTGGGTGGTAGCATGCTCACTCGATCCTCTGATCTCTTTCCTCAGTAGCTCATATCCACCTTCTAGTGCTCCTCTGAGCCTGCCAGCCTCTGCAGTGAGGTCTGTGACCTCAATGGTAGACTCCTGTGGCTGGGGATGGGCCAATGCAAGGACTTGCCCCTGCAAGTCAAGAACTCTGCCAGTAAGTCTCCAGACTGTATCCTCAAGCTGCTGTATCCTGACGGACTGATCTGAAATCATCTGAAATATAGTGGAAATGTGGGGAGTAATGGTCTGATCAGAAAAAGTAGCTCCAGGTGCAAAAGAAGTACTACTCCACTGGCTAGACAACAAAGAAGCCACACGCTGAGATATATGCTCGATCTGATCGTCAGCCAGTCTGAACTCTGAATGAGGTGCTCTGCTCTCTGGCTGATACACTGTGTGGGCATCCTAGTAAACGCAGAAGGGCCAGCCTCAGTATATGAATGAACTGGGTATCTGGTGAAGCTACCCTAAAATCATGTACAGGAGAAGATGGACCTTCTTCTTCTACTCTGCCTTCAGTTCTGTCTTCAGCTCTTTCCTCAGCTCTCTCTTCAGAGCCCTTGATCCAACCACCAACAGTCTTTGTAATTCCCATTCGGTGTAGGCTGTGTTGGTTGAAAGTGTCCACATGTGAGAGCTTGGTAGGTGTCTCCCCATCACAGCTAACTCCAAACCTCCTAAAAACTCTAGTAAGGGCCATACCATAAGGCAAGTGTGCCTTGGATCTGTTCAAAGTTTCTCTCATGGCCTCTATCATAAATGTAGGGAGGTTTAAGGGGGTCTGAGTGATGATATGAAACATGACACATACATCTCTGCCAGATAGTAAGTCATGTCTACCACTCCTAGGAAAGAAAAGTTTTGTCACAATCTGATGCAGGACCCTCATTTCAATGGACAGTAGCTTTGCTTCCAATTTGTTTAAACTTCCTGAAAAATCTTCTCCTAAGATAATTCTGATCCCTTCTTCTTTAATTGGGAGTTCCATATATGAGTATCCTTCACTAGGCAACTGAAGTATCTCTCCCAATATCCTAGAATCCAAACAGATGTCAATCCCCTTTACAGTTGAAATCACAGACCCGTTTCCATAATTTAGGTTCTGGTAGAACTCTCTGACTAGATCAACATAGGTGACTTCCTTAAGAGAGCAATAAAGTTCCCATCCTTGATTTTTGATCTTACTTGCAAAAGTAAAGCCTTCTTTCTCAAAGAACCGAAAATCTATATTTTTCCCGGTTTCTACTTTTCTATCAGAAAGAAGATTTACACTGGGGCTTATGGAGGATTGAGAGGGACCTTGAGCAGGTACTGAAACTGGATTGGGAACAGTGGAAGACTGAGCATGCCTTTTCTTTCGGACAATTTCCTCAGGCTCTCGGATTGATTTTCTTCTTTGGGAAAGTTTCATCTTTGGAGCCATATCCAATAAGGTAGCAGACAAGAAGACTTGAATTCAGTGGAGGAGGGATCACAAAAGAGTAAAGAAGAATTTTGGTGGAGAAAAGAAGTGGATTTTGAATGAACGGTGAAGTTCTAGGGCACGTTCCACCCGCGCCTATCACTGCGAGAAAGCACAGAAAAATCCTTTTCAAGGAGACGATTTTTGGTGGAGAGGAGGAGGGAGAATTGCCTCGAAATTAATCCTTGGATTTGGAGCAAAATAGAAGTTTGGAGAGGACGGCTTTCGGAAGGAAGACAACGAGAAGATGAGTCATCTCATAAACAAGGTTTCCCGTTTTAAAAACAATGAACCCGATGGAAGTTGGTGGGATTAACAAGTTTGCCATTGAGTTGACTCATGGGGGTCGACTCATGAAGTTCAGAAAATCAGGAAAAATACAAATAAATTCCAAAAAAATTCAAAATTTTGGGAGAAAGAATTTTGCTCAATGATAAGTTTTTAGAGTGATAAAACTGAGCTTTTGGAACCAGGATAGATGTTGAAAATTGAGCTCTAAGAGTTTTTGACATCTATTCTTTGGAAATTGAGAAATTTCAGATAAATGGATCTAGAATTCCTAGATTTCTCCTAATTTCACAGAATCTTTCCTCACTAAGGGCCTTTGTAAAGATATCGGCTAATTAATTTTCAGTGCAAACATATTCAAGAATTATATTTTTGTTTTGAACATGTTCTCTTATAAAATGATGTCTTATCTCAATATGTTTAGATCTTGAGTGTTGTATTGGATTTTTAGATAGATTTATAGCACTTGTATTATCACATTTTATTGGTGTTTCATTAAGTTTGATTCCAAAATCTTCGAGTTGTTGCTTAATCCACAAGATTTGAGCACAACAACTTCCGGCTGCAATGTATTCGGCCTCAGCCGTAGACAGTGCCACCGAATTTTGTTTCTTGCTAAACCATGAGATTAGGTTAACTCCAAGAAATTGGCAAGTTCCACTTGTGCTTTTTCTATCTAATTTACATCCAGCAAAATCAGCATCAGAATATCCTAACAAATTAATTTGTGAGTCCTTAGAGTACCATAACCCTATAGTTTGTGTACCATTTAAGTATCTAAGGATTCTTTTAACAGCATTCAAATGAGATTCTTAGGATTAGATTGATATCTTGCACATAAGCAAACACTAAACATGATATCAGGCCTACTTGCAGTTAAATATAATAATGAGCCAATCATACCTCTATAGTATTTTAAGTCTACGCTTTTACCTTCATCATCCTTGTCAAGCTTACTTGAGGGACTCATTGGTGTGCCAATAGGTTTGCAGTTCTCCATTCCAAATCTTTTGAGTAGTTCCTTGGTGTACTTGCTTTGGGTGATGGAGATTCCCTCTTTTGATTGTTTGATTTGGAGTCCGAGAAAGAAAGTGAGTTCTCCCATCATGCTCATCTCGAACTCTCCCTGCATAAGCTTAGCAAAGTCTTGACAAAGGGATTCATTAGTAGACCCAAAAATTATGTCATCAACATAAATTTGTATAATTAGCATATCATTTTGGTTTCTTTTAATAAATAGAGTTGTATCCACATTGCCTCTTGAGAAACCATTATTTAGTAGAAATTTGCTTAGCCTTTCATACCATGCTCTAGGTGCTTGTTTTAGACCATATAAAGCTTTATTTAATCTAAAGACATGATTGGGAAAAGCATGATTTTCAAATCCAGGGGGTTGTTCTACATATACTTCTTCAGAAATATATCCATTTAAAAATGCACATTTAACATCCATTTGAAATAGTTTGAATTTCATAAAGCAAGCATAAGCAAGTAGAAGTCTAATGGCTTCTAATCTAGCAACAGGTGCAAAGGTTTCATCAAAATCAATTCCTTCTTCTTGATTATATCCCTTAGCAACCAGTCTTGCTTTATTTCTAATTACATTTCCATGCTCATCTAATTTGTTTCTAAAGACCCATTTTGTGCCAATTATTGAATAATCTTTAGGTCTTTTCACTAAGGTCCAAACATTATTTCTTTCAAATTGACTGAGTTCTTCTTGCATAGCATTAATCCAGTTATGATCATTTTCAGCTTCTTCAAAAGTTTTAGGTTCAAGTTGAGATACAAAAGCACAATGATTAAGTACATCTCTAAGTGAAGAACGTGTTTTTACCCTATGCATAGGATCACCGATAATTAATTCCTTAGGGTGGTTGTGAACATACCTCCATTCCTTGGGTAAGTTATTTGTACCTTGAGGTTGTTCTTGAATTTCTTCACCTTTCTCATTTTGTTCATCTTCTTGATCCTTGTCTTCTGGAGTTGCTGAATCTTTAGAGTGATCTCCTTCATACCTTCTATTAGTGGATCTGCATCATCAACACCCTATTCTTCCTTGAAGGAAGATCGTTAGATTCATCAAAGACAACATGTATGGACTCCTCAACTACTAAGTTCTTTTGTTGAACACTCTAAATGCTTTACTAGTGGAGGAGTAACCTAGAAGGATTGCTTCATCTGATTTTGCATCAAATTTACCAAGTTTTTTTTTGCCATTAATTTAATACAAAACATCGGCAACCAAAAACATGAAAATAGGCAATATTTGTTTTCTTCCTTTCCAAAGTTCATAGGGGGTTTTCTTTAAAATTGTCTATTAAAGCACGATTTAAAATGTAACATGCTGTGTTAATAGCTTCCGCCCAAAAATATTTTGGAAGGTTGCTTTCACAGAGCATGGTACGGGCCATTTCTTCTAAGGTTCTATTTTTTCTTTCAACTACCCCATTTTGTTGGGGTGTCCTAGGAGCAGAGAAGTTGTGGCCAATTCCATTTTCGTCACAAAAATTTTCAAAGTCATGATTTTCAAATTCTGTTCCATGATCACTTCTAATATTTTGAATTGAAAACCCTTTTTCATTAGTGACTTTTTGATGAAATTTCGTGAAAATTTGAAAAGTTTCATTTTTGTGAGCTAAAAAGAAAACCCAAGTAAAACGAGAGTAATCATCAATTATTACAAATCCATATCGTTTTCCTCCTAGACTAGTGGTTTTAGTTGGTCCAAATAAATCCATATGTAAGAGCTCTAAAGGTCTAGAAGTTGAAATAGTGTTTTTGGATTTAAATGATATTCTAGTTTGTTTACCTAATTGGCATGCATCACAAATTCTATCCTTTTCAAAATTTAATTTTGGCAAACCGAGAACTAAATCCTTTTTGATTAATTTTGAAAGAGAATGCATGCTAATATGTGCAAGTCTACGATGCCACAGCCAACTAGTCTCATTTATTTTAGCATTTAAGGAAACTAGGCATTGCATGTCTAATTTAGTTAAATCATTCAAGTCTACCATATAAACATTGCAATGCCTATGTCCTATAAATTTAATGCCATCGTTAATAGGACTCGTCACAATGCATACAGATGATTCAAAACTTACTTTATACCCTTTATCACAGAATTGACTAATGCTAAGTAAGTTATGCTTTAAACCTTTAACAAGTAAAACATTCTCAATGTATTTGGAGGGAGTGATACCAATGTTACCTATCCCGATGATCTTTCCTTTGCCATTATCTCCAAAGGTGACCATCCCTCCATCCTTAGCATCAAGCGTGATGAATTGTGATTCATCACCAGTCATGTGTCTCGAGCATCCGCTGTCAAGATACCATTTTCTGTTTCCTTCTTGGGATGCTAGACACACCTGCAAGCACAGATCAAGTTTCTGTCTTAGGTACCCAAGCTTTCTTGGGTCCTTTCAGGTTAGTCAGAATGGTTCCTTTTGGAACCCATATTTTCTTTGTGTTTGCATATTTGTTAATAAGACATGTGTATGATTTATGTCCTATTCTTCCACATTTAAAACAAGTAATATTTGTAGGCTTTTTGCTTGAATAATTTGCATAAATATCCTTCAAAAATTTTTGTTTCTTCAGGGGTTTATAACCAAGTCCAGCCTTATCATATATAGCTTTCTGATTATCAAAGATCATATTTAGCTTGTTTGAACTTAAGGTGAACTTATCTACTATAGATTTCAGCCTGTTAATTTCATCCTTAAAGTTTTGATTTTCTTGAATCAATGTGAATTTTTCAATTGAAAGAATTTCAGCTTGTTTCACTAAGGACTGATTTTTCAATTTCAGCTCTTTGTTTTTCTTCCCTAGTTTCTTTAATTCATCAATTGAATCATAGAAAGCTTCATGCAATTCTTC
>NC_026000.2:72135777-72293453 GCF_000442705.2 Elaeis guineensis
TATCAGAAAAGGGTGCAAAATGTATACCCTAAAAGCCACAAAAATTCCAAAAAAAATTGGATAAATTCGGTGCAAAATTGAAAGAGTTTTGGATTTCTAAAACTCTATCTCATAGAATTCGAAATCCAAACTTATTCCTTTTAGATTTGATCCAAACCACCTTCCATGTAAGAAAGAAGAGAGGAGACCTTTTGTGAACGTGGGAGAGATCTGGGAGAGGGCTTTTGTCGCACAAAATAAGTGGAGATTGGCGTTGAATAAGAGAGAGGGCGTGGAGAAGGCTTATGTGGCGCAAGGTGGAATCCTAGTCTTACTAGGATTCTGTCTTATGACTTGTTTTAATTTGGTTTCCCAAACCAAATCAAATCAAAATTAGATCAACTCAATTAAAATAGGTCTTAACCCAATTAAAAACCTAATTTAATCAGATTAAATTAGATTTAAATCTGATTTAATTTTCTAATCAAATTAGAAATTAGATTGACCCAAGTCCTAGTTGAACTAGGACTAGTTTTTCCTTGCACTTGGCTTATCCAATAAACCAATTGGACTTGATCCAATCAAGCCCAAGATAAATCTAATTAAATCATATTTAATTAGACTTAATCTCAGCCTATTGGCTTAATCAAATTAAGTCAATTAGCAATCGAATTGCTAATCGATCCTCCTGCAATACTTGCACTGGGTTAAATGTCAATCGTATTGATCATTTAACCCTAGAACGATTCTTAATCGTTGATCAACCATCCGATCGGATCATGAACTCTAATGTGTGTGACCTCATAGCTCCGAACCTAAGCCGGTAGCACAGGAATAAATTTTTATACCAATCGAAGTGACCATTTAGCAATGGTACCCGACGACCGGATAGGTCGAATGTGTAGAACAACATCCTTAGAACCCATGCGGATATAGTTTTCATATAATTCATCCCCTTGACCAAAATGATCATAGGACACCCCAGAGTTCAACTGTCGACTCTGATCAGGTTGTCCACATTGTATTTCAAAATATCAAATCCGTCTGATGGATTACCCTGGCCAAGGTTTTGCTAAATTGAAATACAGCGACTCATTCTTCTCCAACTCTTGGAGTGGTCAATCCCATCTCGATCACACTTTGACTTTACAAGTACTTGACTGTACCCAGAAGCTTTCTGTCCCTGAATTAGAAATTTAGTTAGTCCAGTACCAAAGCACAGTGAGTTGCTTGCAAGTCACTGAGGCGATCTCAAGTCTAAGGGACACTTATACCTATATCCCATCAAAGACATTCTCGACAGCAAAATGCTCTGGAGTTGGTCACGTTCAATGATGATGTACCCTTACATCTCACCTGTATGCCATACCAGTGTCTCCACACTCCTTGGTTAAGAGGACAACCAACTCATATGGCCTACAGCGACCTATGCTCGATAGAAGCTGTCGTCCTTATTAACAGCTTATCATTTGATCGTGAACAGTTTTAAGGACTAATCGATAAATCCTCTCTTTATCGAACTTAAATAGTCCTAAGGACTTCATCATAACAACAGAGTTCATTAGAAGATGAAAGCTTATGATGAAGATGCCAAATATATTTTATTTATTAACAAATCAATTACAATACTTGATTGCTCAATCGTCAATAGCTTGATGATTGGCTTTTTGGGACACATTTTCCAACAGTCTTTGCAACTGATTAATTAGAATCCAGTTCAGAACATAACAAGTAGTCTTAAGAACATAACCTTAAAAAGAGACTGATAGACTTATAAACCTCATCATGGGTTGAACTATGTTTAACAAAGTTGATTCCAATAAGAGAGAATCCTATTCTCTTTTAGATATATCAAAAATTCGCCAGAAGGGCATTCTCCTTTTTGGTCTGACCAAAAGACTTCAATGCTCTTCCAATTCATTTCTCTATCTTATTATGAAATTATTTGAATATTTTAAATAATCTAAATTTATGACAAACATGTTCATAGATCCAATATATCAGTGTATATCAGATTCAGAACATCATTGGCTCATTTACTTTTTCCAGCAAAAGATAATTTGGTCATCTTACTAAAGAGATAGGATTAACAGGTTGATAATGATGCTCAATCATTGACTTCAAGAATTATCTCTTGTTGATCTTATTCTTATTTATATGACTGAGCCTAAATTACTAAAGGTAGGCTTTCGTGACATTATCTACTTTGAAAGTTTGTTTGATTATGTACAATACACTAACAGGTTGTGACTAATCATAAATATCATTTCTCAGTTACCTACATGATTTTGACATCATTTATAATGATATCATAAAATCATTAGATAATAGTGATAATCACTAAAACGACATTCTTAGAATTGAAAATAGTCTCAACGATTTTTAAAATCAGAATTGAAACATAACTTCCATCTCCAATGTTTAGAAATCTCTTGCTGTTTTCAAATTTTTTACTATCCTAAAGTCATTACAATAATTTGCATAGACTTTTGATATCCAATACCCAGGTAGTAGTGTCACAGATAGAGAAATCATAAGGTGTTATCATATAAGTACCTTGTTCAGCAATCCTTTGCTGATTTCACTTCCTTAACCTGTTCGGATCAAGAAACTCTGTCAGACCAGATTAATCTTAGACTCTTTTATCAGTTCAGGCTTATTAGCCCAAGCATGACTCTTTTGCACCTTTTTTTTCTTTTTCTTTCTCAAAGATTTATTATCTCACTAAAGATACATCTTCAGAGGTGTGAAAGAACTTCTTCAATATTTGAAAAATTTTTTCTCACAGAGCATCATCGAATTTATAACTAAATTATGTTCTTTGCTGCTCTCAATAACACCACATGGTGATATGATCATGTGGCCACTTCTGATAAGTATTTTTTAACGCATCACATGTGTTGGATATGAAAACTTCAGGTGCTGGATCCATAATCATATATAGGATCCATTCATGCTCTAAAACTATTTGCAACTTTCGATACCCATTATCAAAGTTAGGTCCTATAAGTCACTATCAAACAATGAATGGAGCAACGTACATCTAGCCATAACTGAAAAAAAATATAAGACCTCTATTTTTATGAATTGATTAAGCATAAAGATTTGGACTTTAGTCCAAAGGTTCTCTCACTATTTTATACGAATTGGTAGCCTCTACCTCCAATTGAAAAATTACCTTAATTCTTTAGTGGGTACTAGAATTCACACAGACTGCATACAAGTTTGAGAATGGCTCGATTAACCCAATGCATCTATAGGTAGGTTCTCAATCAATTATTTTTTAAAATATTTTTTAGTCATTAATTTTATCCCAGATTTTATTTCAGTAGGCGATGGGCCTCCACTAAAAGTTTTGGTTAGGTCAAACCATTAACATGAACTTACTCAGTATTTCTAACTAATGAATGATCAGACCCGAAAATGGCTCGATCAATCCAACCATCTTTAGATAGTATAATAGAGTCATCATATAATGAATGATAATTTTATCATTCAGAGAGAACACCAGACGGATGGTGCCTGCAATGTCAATCAGAAATAATGGATCCATTATCATTCACCTTAATGAGAGGTTATGATCTAGTTATCCCCATAACTAGCTCATTTTATAGACCTAATAATTTAGAAGATTTAAGAATCAGTTTAGAGAAGAGATGAGAAGAGATCAACCAGGAAACCACCATCCTCCTACTGACTTCACTAAGTCATTGAATTGGATCCGGGTCATACTAGTTGAAATGACACCTAGATCAGTACAATGATCAACTTTAATGACATGGGTCAACTCGAATCACTTAACGATCTAATCAAGACATAATTCATCAAATTGGCCAGGTAAGTGAGATCAGTGGGAGGGTCTGCTAAGCTTGCCTTAGACACCATCAAAATGGTTAGGTAAGTCGCTCCTAATTAAAAACATCGATCGAAATGCCAAACTTACCTTAGACACCAGTTGGTTAATTAGTTTTGATTTGACCAACCTAATGATCGGGTTCAACCACTGAGCTATAATCAAGGTCCATTTGGTCTAATCAAAGACATGGACTTGACCATCTACAACTATTGTATTAGTTCTAAAGAAATTCTGATTTAATCTAATTCAACATTTGGTTAGATTTAATCAATTTCTCTAGTTAGTCCATTAACTCTTTGATTCTAATCTTAGATCTAACCCAATTAAGAGAACCTAATTTGAGCTAATCCATGCCCCTATGTTTTATGCGAATGATATTAGATCTTTAATTCATAATTCTAGATCTAATCGATTCTATTCTTAATTCTCAATTAAGTTTAGCATCAACATGGGTTTAAGTTATGGTTTAAAATAATTTAACCTTTTATTTTATAAATAATTTATAATAAATATTATATAAAGATTTTTTATTTTGAAATTGGGTCGACTCAATCAACATTGAGCTGGCTATAAAAAGAGATTGGGTCAACTCAGTTCAAAACTGGATCAGCTCGGTAATTTTGTAAGCACAATTCAGGGAGTTTCAGATCTGAAAAATCTTGCATAATTTTAAAATAAAATCAATCATAATATTTTTAGATCATATCTAAAACTTTTATGATTCAAAATTTTATTTTATCATGATTAAAATAATTTTAATCATATAGATTAGATACCTTATTTTTCATACAACTTTGTATCATATACAACAAACCTAGAATTTTAAGATCTAAGATTTTATGAAAAAGTAAGTTCTTCCTTTCATGTTCTTCTTCATGGGATCTAATCACATGGCACCTCTACACGTTATAAGAGCAGCCCATCGAATGAAAAGAGAGAATCTTTAAACCCTTCTTGCTCCTATGATCGGATGGCCTGGTGATCAATCCAATCCAAGTACTTGCTAATCGGATCATCTAATCTAATCACATATCATATATGCTTGAATTTAGATCTAATCTAAATTACATCAGATCTGATTATAATCTTAGATCACATCTAAATCAAATTATAAATATCACATGCATGACATAAAGTCAGATTTTATCAAATATCAGCGCAAATTAGGATAACCTTTTCACTATAAGGGGTAAACCCTACAGTAGGATAACCTTATATCAGTTTGTGTGATCAATCATTAATTAAATTTAGATCAAAATATCACATATCAGATCTAAATAAAATTAAAATTGAGATTTAATATGCACATAAATCATGTCATAATGAACTTAGGCTCTGATACCACTGTTGGGATGCGTAGGCGATTTCATACATTTATTTCAAATTTTTTTTGAAAAAATTATAGCAAAAGATAGCTAGATTAATCAAATTAATCTAACATCCATATGATCTAATCATCAAATCAATCTACTCTAGGATCTATGATATGTTATGTTGCATATAAAGTTTGAAATAATCTGAAGATAAAATCAGCATGCATGCATATGAGCAGTAGATCACATCTACTTCTAATTTGAGTTCAGAACTCCATATCTGATCATGGATCGATGATCTCCAATGTTGAGAGACATGGTGAAGAGGATCCTTACTGGTTGCTTGCAGCTGCACATACATCTGACCTCTACGAAAAATCTACTCAAAGCTCCAATTTGATCAGTCTTCTTGAGAGTACTAGCTCGCATGAAGACCTTCTTCTTGGCTGATCTGGATCTTTTCCTCAAATCTATGAAACCTTTTTAGAGATTGAAGATGAACTTCTGGAAGATATGAAGAGGTAAAAAAAGATGGAGAAAAAATAATTTTTTTCTAATTTATTTCCTCCTCCCAAACTCTTAGAACAAAAAAATTAAAATTCAGATTTTTATGCACACCCCAAGAAAGAGGACCCTCCTCTCTATTTTTCATGCAATGAATCATGCCCAAACTTTTATCACATGAAGAGCTCTCTTCTAGTATCTTACACACAAAAAAAAACACAAAAACCCCTTTTATAGGCATGTAAGGAGGTGGGGTGAAGAGTCCTAATGATCTTGGACTCTTACAGGATTCTGCCTCCCTTCATAATTTTATATCCAAAAATATATCAAAAAAATATGAGACACCTCTTTTCATATTTTTTATAGTAAATAGTTCTCCAGCTGATCTCTTATAAAAAATCTTCTTAAAATGTCACACATATAAGGAGAAAAAAATTTATTGACATAAAGAGATTGATCTGGATAAGAACAGATTCTCCTGATAAGAAATATTTTAAAATTTAATTTTAGAATCTTTTTTTATCAAAACTAAATTAGATTTAGACATGAGATAGATAAGTGAAATGACTATTTGGTGTGAAAGAATCTTACACAAAATAATTTTGTGTGTGGAGATATATGGCGTGCAATCTGAGTTGGCGCAGGGAGAAGAGTCCTATTCCAATAAGGACTCTAAGTTTTCTTATTTGAATTCAAACTAAATCACATCTGGTTTAGCCTAAATAAAATATATAAAATCTAATCTAATTAAGTTTATAAAATTTTAATCAAATTCTAATCAAATTAAAAATTGATTGAACTAAAATTCTGATCAAATCAGAGATAATTCTTCCTTAGCGATTAGGTCATCTTATAACCTAATCGAGTCAAACCTAATTGAATCTAATTTAATTAGATTTTATTTAATCCTCTTTGCTTAATAAAATTGAGCTAATAAGCAATCTAATTACTAATTAATCTTCTATTAATTTATTAACACTTGATGAATTAATTTATTGTAACTTTTGCATAAGATTAATCATCAATCGAATTGATGATTAAGCCCTTAAATGATTCTCAATAGTTGATCAGCCACATGATCAATTAGAAACTTCTTTTGAGTATGACCCCATAGATTTGAACTTAAGTCAATAGCATAGGAATATCTTTCTGAACCAATCGATGTAACCATCTAGCAATGATGACCTGACGTCCGGATAGGTCGAATGATGGTGAAGCAACATTCAAGAACCTATTGGAATATGGTACTGTATAATTCATCTCTTTGACCCTAATACTCGAGGATGACCTAAGAATTAACTATCAATCCTAGATAAGTAATTCATATTATATTTCAATCTTTTTCAAATCCATCACATGGATTATCCGAGCTCAGATTTTGTAAAATTAAAATACACTGATGCATATCTCCTACTAATTTGGAGGGATCAATCCCATCTTGACTCACGCATTGACTTGACAAGTACTTGACTGCATCCAAAAACCTTCTGTCACTGAATTAGAAACTCAGTTAGTCTGGCACTAAAGCACAGTGAGTTGCTTGCAAGTCATTGTGGTGATCTCAGATCGGAGGGACACTTATACTTATACCCTTCGTGAGCTACCCTTGACAGTAGAGTGTTCTGCAGTTAGTCACATTTAGTGACGATGTACTCCTACATCTCACCTGCATGCTACACCAGTATCTCCATGCCATTTAGTTATGAGTACAATCAATGCATATGGCACACAACGACCTATACTTGGTATCGCTATCATTCTAGTAATAGCGTATCATTTGGTCACGAATCAATTTAAGGACTATGCGATAAATCCTTCTTTATCGATCAAAATAGTCCTGAGAACTTCATCACAATATAGTAGTTCATTAGAAGATGTAACCTTGTGATAAAAAATATTATATAACTTTTATTATTTATCAATTCATATATATTTATAATCAGCATAATCATCAAATGATTGGCTTTAGGATATAATTTTCAATACAAAATTTCTAAATACTCCCAGTCAAAGTATCATCATGAGGACGGTGATTGATCCGGATAGACTGACACATAGATTGTTTCCTTCGTGATAGATGAGTCTCTAATCTACAGTATAGAGATACTAAGCGATGAGTGCAGATAGTTATTAGAGAATAACTAGTACTGAGCATGATCATATGAGAGATCACTTAGATTTCTAATCAATCGTTAGTGATTGTCTTGATGCTATAGTTATGTTAATGATCCTTTGACCTATGATGGCATGACTGCTAGTAGTGAGGCTGCTGGAGTTTGTCTGACATATAAACATGGCCTCATTAAGATCCTGTAGTAAATGTTGGCAACAGTTGGTCCACTATAGGAGTAGAGTGCGCATCTAGATGGAATATATTGACCTTGATAGAAAGGAATAGTTTTATGAGATTTGAGAGACTAAATCCAAAATTCTGTGGTCATAGCAATATGATTGATGAAAAAGAGTTTCTATAAAGATCACAATTGGACTTGAGCTAATCGAATCTATCATATGACCGATGATAAGGTTTGATGATTTATCTATAACTTGCCATCTAGTCGCAACTCATGATAGAGGGGCTGAATCATATGTGAACTATATCTTGAGATTTTTTTTTATTCTACTAGGTTACCACTATATACTACTGATGTCACTGGTAGATTATGAGAGCTCACTAAGATTATTCAGGATCGATAATTTTTGATGAGTTAGAGTGGAATCATTCTGACTTATTGAGAAGAGTTTCAATGATACTATGATAGAAATCATTGCATATCTCACTACCAGATATAATTGAATCTATGGGCTCACACAACAAAAGGATTAGATCCAGAATAAGCAATGGGCTTATGAAGTCTGAATTGGATTTAGAGAAATTCTATTAGGTTTAGGATAACCTTGTTAGCATATGGTTGAATCTAATTTCTTCTTTGCATTTGAATTTCTTATTTGATAAGATTAATTCAAGTTAATTACCTACAAATAATCTAAATAAATTAGATTTATTGGGCTCCAATTGTTGGATGCCTAGGATTTTGGATTATTTGAATTAAAGGATCAAATCCTTAATCAATTTTTTTTGATTATTTGCATGGGGTGCCACTTGATTTGATCAAGTTGGGCATGCCCACCTAAAAGAGGGCGTGTGGGACCAGCATGGGACGTCCCCTAGGCCCCATATGGCATGTAAAAAAGTGGATACAAAGGCTTCAATAGTTGGCACCTAATGCTGTTGGGTTTCGATCATGTAGCGAAAATCAAATTTTAAAATTTTTAAAACAAATATATCAATAGCTTTAACAATTAAAACCACCGAACCGAAACTCAAACCTTAGAATCCCTTGTAGATGTTGAACAAAAGAAAAACAAGCATGCAAAGAAATAGAAGTTTATACTTCCTTCAACAAAGAGTATGGTACAATGGTGATCTCTATGAGACTCCAAAGTAGAAGCCCTCCAATGGTGATCCACATGGAAGTTGGCCAAGGTCCTTCCTAATAGGTGCACCGTTGCAGCCTTTTCTTCACAATGACACTGCCAGCTTCGAACTCAAAGTACGATCATATCAAAGCCTAGTCACCTTCGATTTTACCACCAAAATTACACCAAGAGAATGTTCTTCAAAAGTCTCACAACCTAGGATTTGATTTTGGGCTCTAACATATAAAAAAATCAAACCCTAGGACTAACTAGCAACACTTGCTAATTCTCTCACCATCCTTCTTACAACTTTTCCCCCTTAATTTTTTTTTAGATTTTTTTTAAAATTTTTTCTCTCTTTTACATGCCAATTAGCTCTGATTTTCATCCAAAATTCAGCCCCTAGCCCATTTGGGATGCCCCATATATATAGGCTAAGAAGGGATGTGAAAAAGGACTAATGGGCACCAACTCTTGGCGCTCCATCTTCTCATGCAGAGAAATAAATCTCCATAATTTATTTTGTTGTAGAAGAGCCTTCACACAGAAAGACTCCTCCTCTTCTGTGCTCCATTATTTTTTCACATAAATTCAGCATGTAATATTGAAGGAACTAGATTAGAACCGAAGAGATAAGATAAGAGTCTTCTTTAAGAAGGACTCTTCACATCTCAACACAAATTAAGAGGGGGCGGCAATAAATTTTTTGGCATGAGACCTGGTGGGCACAAAGAACTTCTTCCACACTTGAAACACTTCTAAGTTGGATATAAATCAAATTAAATTATACCCAATCCCATTAGGTCAAAAGCAATTGATCTAGTTTAGCTCAAACACTTTGAACTGAATCAATTTAGAAACTTGGGTTAATACAATATGCTAGCATATCAAATTAACCTTTAATATTTATATTAAATCTTAATTAAATTAGACCAAAATTAAATTCTAAAATGTATGACCCATTGAGTTTCAAATCTCGCCAGCAGTGGACACAGACTCTTGACATAACCCTAATCCGATCCGATTAGGTCAGCTCAAGAGTTTCAATCAACTAAGACTCTTTCTAATTAATTCTTTAATTAAACTCTTTTAACTCTGATGAATCTATAAGTCAAGATTAATATCTAGCAACATGTCATGATTATCTAAAAGATTAAAATTTTGATAAAAAATTATTAAAATATCTTTCAGTGGCAAGTTACCTTGTAATTTAATCCTTCAATCAAACAACATCTCAGATGAGCTGTGGGCATAGAATTATGTCAAACTTAATTACTTATCTATATGTATCTTGATTAGAAGGTGATGATTCAATTGATGATATATTAGAAACTCTTTTCTAATTATCATCTTGCTTTGGCCAAAGACTTCCAGAATCATCAACTTATGAGATCACATAAAATATTTGCTCTCCTTATTAGGAGTGACTGATCCCTTATTGATCACTCACAACCTCCATGCATACTTCACCACATCCAGAACACCCCATACAAAGATCAGAGAACCAAGTTAGGAAGTGAACCAAAACATGAATTCATGTAAACAAAGTACTATGACGATCTCAGATCAAAAGATCACTTACACAACTCCCACTGGAGAACTATCAGCCGACATGTAAATAAGACTTCATCAAATATTCTGTTGTAGGTCTATTTAGTGAACTCATTCTCTAATGAGCACTCATATCTTTATATTAGTGTCATCACATAAGTGGTTATGAGATCAACTATCCATCTCTGAGGATACATAGGACATGCCAGTCTTATCGGTATTATTGATCTCTGACTTGATGAACCAATGATTGAGAATATTTTAGATCATGACTATCAAAGATTTAGATCTCACTAGCATGATCTTATCACTACTCTAAAATTATTGCTCAGACCTATGGGGTTCATTATAATCTTAAAAATAAAGATGCAGCATATAATAAATCAAAAATATCTATTTTATTAAAAATTAATGTCAATTATATGAGTTTGAAAGATAAATTACAGAAAACATCCAATCGTATCCCATATGCGATTGGCTTGTAGTGTATTATTCTTTTGATCTCCCACTTGCACTAAAGCCAATCGCCCCTATACTTGATGCCCATGCAATCAAGGTGGCGGTCAAATTGTTGTATTATTCTTGATATATTGAATGGGTCTACTATATTATTCTTGATATCAACTTACTGCACGATCACATCACATCTTTCGGCTATCTCTCGGATGAGGTGGAACCATCTTAGGATGTGCTTGGATTTATGATGAGACTTCAGTTCCTTGGCTTGAGCAACTGCCTCGATATTATCACAATAAAGGGGCATTGGTTGTTCAATCTCTAGAACTACACCCAATTTTGAAATGAACTTCTTCATCCAGATGATCTCCTTAACAGCCTCATTAGCAGTAATGTACTCTACCTCAATGACTGAGTCAGCAATAGTTTGCTGTTTAGAATTCTTCCAACTTACTGCCCCACCATACAGGGTGAACACATATCCAGATATAGATTTGCTATCATTTGGATCATATTGAAAACTAGGATCAGTATAACATTCCAGTTTTAAATCAGATCCACCAAAAATGAGCAAAATATTTCTAGTCCTTCTCAAGTACTTGAGTATATTTTTCACAGCTTTTCAATGATTCTTCCTGGGATCAGCTTGAAATCTGCTTACAATACCCAAGGCATAAGCTACATCAAACTTGGTACAGAGTATAGCATACATTATTGATCCTACAGTCGAAGCATAAGGATTAGAACTCATTCTATTTCTCTCTTCAAGTGTCTTAGGAGACATCTTCTTAGAGAGTTGTATGCCATGACCCATGGGCAAGTAACCTCTTTTATTTTTCTCCATATTGAACCTCTTCAACACAAGATCTATGTACCTAGATTGGGACAAGCCAAGTATCCTTTTTGATCTATCCCTATAGATCTTTATACCAAGTATATAGGATGCTTTACCCAAGTCTTTCATGGCAAACTTTTGTGATAGCCATGTTTTGACCGATTGCAACATTGAGATATCATTCTTAATGAGCAGTATATCATCCACATACAAGATCAAAAAGATAATAGCACTCTCACTAGTCTTCTTGTACACACAAGGTTCATTTGTATTTTTGATAAAGCCAAATAATTTGATTGTCTCATCAAAACGGATGTCCCAGCTCCTCAATACTTATTTTAATCCATAAATGGATCTATTTAGCTTGCATACCTGATTCGCTCTCCTACTAAAGACAAACTCCTCTGGCTGAATCATATAGACTTCTTCCTCAAGATTTTTATTGAAGAAGGTAGTCTTGACATCCATCTGTCAGATCTCATAGTCATGGTATGTTGTAATAGCAAGCATAATCTGAATAGACTTGAGCATGGCTATCAGCTAAAAAGTTTTTTTATAATCAACATTTTATTTTTGTCTGAAACCTTTTCTCACCAGCCTGGCCTTATAGGTCTCTACCTGGCCATCTGCTCCAATCTTCCTCTTGAAGACCTATTTGCAGCCTATTGGGGTCACACCCTCAGGCGTATCAACCAAAGTCCAAACTTAGTTGGTATACATTGAGTCCATTTTGGATTTCATGGTATAGAGCCATTTGTCAGAGTCACTACTCATGACAACTTTCGTATAGGTCGTGGGATCATTATTCTCAATGATGTGGGATGTGTTGTCATTCTCAATGATAAATCTATATTTAAGTGATACATTACGCACTCTACTTGACCTTCAGAGAGGAGGTGTGTGTAGTGGCTGTGCCTTAATAATAGACACATCTGGTTGAGAATCAGCTTATGAATCCTAGATAGGTTGTAGGTTTTAAACTTTTTCAAGTTCAACAGACCTCCCACTGCCCCCTACTTGGATAAACTCTTTCTCCAAGAAAATAACATACCTATCAACAGACACCTTTTGTTGAGTAGGGTGGTAGAGTAGTATCCTATACTCTCCTTGGGATAACCCACAAATCTGTATTTTTCTGATCTAGCACTCAGCTTATGTCCTTCAATATTTTTCACATAAATCGGACAACCCTAAATCTTAAGATGTTTAAGGCTGGATCTCTTCCCTTTCCATATCTTATATGGAGTGCTAAAGACAGATTTGGATGGCACTTTGTTCAAAACATACACTGCAGCCTCTGGAGCATATCTCTAAAAAGAGATCGGAAGATCCATGAAACACATTGTTGGTGCAAAAATCCGCCTGCACCAGAGAAGCTGGAGTCGAGGGAGTCGCGGTTGCCACCGGGACCTGCAAAAGAAGTCTAAACCGGAGGTGGGGTTGCTCCGGCAAGACCCTCCGATGCTCAAGTCGGTTTTCTGCCTCAACAAGAATGGAGTGCTCGAATGAAAATTTTAGCAGAGTTTCTAGGTAAAAATGAGAGCTTAGAGAATAACGTATATGGGGTCCCCTTTTTATAGACGGGGGGAGTAGAGGATTGATAGCGACTGTTTATGATCGCCTCATCGTGGGCCGTACGGGGCCAGGAGGAATTTATCATGAAGAGTAATGAGGTGGAGTCGTGGCTATCACCATAGCTCCCCACGTGGAATCAGTTGCGGGGAGTGGAGCGACGTCCATTATCGCGACTCGCCAGGGAGTAGTGGAACTGCACAGAGTATACGTTGAAGGAAGTGGAGCAGAATCGTGGCCGTTACTGTGGCCTACCGAGGAGTAATGGAGCCGCGTAGGATCCGTCGAAGGGAGTGGAGCAGAATCGTGGCCGTTACTGCGGCCTGTCAGGGGGTCCAGACTTGTCGGCTGAAGTTTGATTGGAGTCTGATTTTCGCAGAAGCCCGGATGGGGATCATTTATCAAGGAATCTAGGCCGAGACCTTCAGCAGGATTTCAGAGCGGGAGTCTGGCTCCCGTGGGAGCCCGGACGAGTCCTACCTGTAATTGGAGTCAAAGGCGAAGCCCGGATCTCGTAGGAGCTCGGACGAAGCTTTCCCATAGTTGAAGTCGAAGATGGAGTCCGGCTCCCGTAGGAGTCCGGACAAAGTTTGCCTGCAGTCGAAGTTGGAGACGGAGTCTGGCTCCCGTAGGAGTTCGAACGGAGTTTGCCTGCAGTCAAAGTTGGAGACGGAGTCCGGCTCCCGTAGGAGTCCGGACAAAGTTTACCTGCAGTTGAATTTGGAGACGGAGTCCGGCTCCCGTAGGAGTTCGGACGGAGTTTGCCTGCAGTCGAAGTTGGAGATGGAGTCCGGCTTCTGTAGGAGTTCGGACGGAGTTTGCCTGCAGTCGAAGTTCGAGACAGAGTCCGGCTCCCATAGGAGTCCGGACGAAGTTTACTTTCAGTTGGAGTTGGAGATGGAGTCCGGCTCCCGTAGGAGTCCGGACGAAGTTTGCCTGCAGTTGAATTTGGAGACGGAGTCTGGCTCCCGTAGGAGTCCGGATGAAGTTTACCTTCAGTTGGAGTTGGAGACGGAGTTTGGCTCCTGTAGGAGTCCGGACGAAGTTTACTTTCAGTTAGAGTTGGAGACGGAGTCTGGCTCCTGTAGGAGTCTGGACGAAGTCTCTCTGCCGCCGTAGGTCGGACGCCGGTAGAATCCCCGTGGGGTCATTCCTGACACGAACTTCGGCTTGGGGGGGGTTCTATAACCAACACCAGTCCCCCTACTTCCGAGTTCGTGCTTCGAGCAAAGGAAGTACAGAAAATTTCCACAGTCGAAGTCGTTTCCTCGAATTCTGCACACGACTGCCCTCGAAAATCTTGGCATTTAATACGTGCATGCTGGAGCCTTTTTTTGATTAGGGCGATCCGAAAAGTCCTTTCGGAACTCCCACCAGGGCGTAATCCTAAGCGTCACACCATAGTGGTCTGTGAATGGTCAACCCCATGCCATGGTGAGTGGGACACGTGGCGGGCACTGGTTGACTTAGGGATATCTGCCGCCATAACTGCGCCAGGCCCCGTTGCTTATTTAAGCCCCCGCCTTTCCTTCAGGGGCTTCACTTCGCCTGAGGGTTGACACCTTTCTTCTGCCTGAGAGCTTAGCCACTCAGCCACTCCATCAGTGCTCTTTTCGACTCCGAGCATCCTTCGCGCCGGTCTTTGCCATCTCCGCTGGCTCTCCGCCATCTTCAGTCCCTCGAGTCTCTCCGAGGGGCTCTTCCATCAGGGCCTCCGCCCCGGAGGCCAACCTCAAGAGGATACCACGGACCAGGAAGAGTGCGAGGAGGAGAACAGCAGCCTGTGAGTTCTATGGTTGTCAAACTGTCGCTGAGGATTCCCGTTGCCTTAAAGGGGGCTCGAGGGAGAATTCCTTCAACTATAGGGGTATAATAATGGGGACAACCGGTGTGGGCATTCTGCCTGAGAATTTCGAAGTAACTGAATGGGGCGACATCGATCAAGGGGGCAGAGTTGTCGTCACAAGCTATGGCAGGATTCTTGATGTCGTCGGGGCTGAGGGACCAGAAGCGGTCGGCGCTGACGGTGGGGCAGTAGAACTTATTGCGGAGACGGTGGAAGTAGCGCATGCCGACCTTGTCGGAACACCTAGGATGGTGGTTGTCGTGGAGCACACGGTGGTGGTGCATATCTCCGGCGCCATCGCTGCCTCCGGGGTACCTCCGATTCTTCTTGAAGCAGGTCGTCGTCGCCGCTGCCGTTGCCTTTGCTGCCCCCTGAATTCTATCCTATCCTTTTCCCCCTAGGATTGGGGTTTCGACGATGGAGCGGAACGAGGCGGGGGGCGAGAGCTGAGAGGCTTATCACACGCACTGGAAAATACTGCTGAGAAGGACAGAATCGGGAAGAGAAGTCGACAGTTTGAAGTGGTCTCCGGTGTATCCCTTTCAAGTCTTGTAGTGATGTTTTCTTTTTCTAGCCCTCCGGGTCTTCTAACGTTTATCTTGTTAATCAAAAAATGAGAAGGAGATTTTGTTACTTCGTCCGCACCTTGCGTCGAATTGCTGCCTGCCGAATTTCTTTCCTTTACCATTGTTATTGTTGTATTCCCTTCTCTCTCTTTCTCTCTCCTTTTTTTTTTTTTTTGAGGTCGTCCGGAGGTTACTGGTTGTGGCCACGTCGGCTCGCCTTTCCAGTCATCCTTCTTCTTCAGCCTTAATGGCTCTACAATGCATATTTAATAAATAATATGGGAAGGAAATTTCCTGCTACCTCTTTTACTCATGTGTTGAATTGTCGCTTGCCGTGCTTCTTTTGGCCTTTGCATCATCTGGAGATACCCGATTGCCATCGCATCGGCCCATCCTTTCGTCTGAGGCTGCAGATTTGTCTGGGGCCACTCGGGCTTGGTGTCCCCCATTAGGGCTCGAGCTCGGAGGTCTGAGCTTCTCGTCACCCTGAGGAAGTCATCCTATCTCGGGCTTGCATTGAGAGCTTTCTTGGAAGCTGGGCTCCTTGATAAGAACCCCAATCCTTGCTGAGATGAGGTTCTCTGCATATTTGATGCTGTTTGTTTTCCATTCATCACTGACGTAGTCCGCCGCTTTCCTTTTTCATCATGTTCCTTTTTAACTCCTCTCCACTTTCCCCCTTTTCCTTTTCGATTGGGATTTTTCCCTCTGCTCTTGGTGGGGTTGCAGGAGTCCGGCTCCCGTAGGCGAAGTCGGGGTGAAGTCTAGCTCCCGTAGGAGTCCGGATGGAGCTTACCAACGGTCGAAGTCGGGGATGAAGTCCGGCTCCCGTAGGAATCCGGATGGAGTCTTCTTGCGATCAAAGTCGAGGGCGAAGTCCGGCTCCCGTAGAAGTCCGGACGGAGTCTTATTGCGAAGGGGCCGCTGGGAAGGTCCCCCTTTTTTTCATCTGGTCTTGAATGATCAAACCTTAATTGGTGTCGGGGCGAGGTTCTTCTCCTATTTCTGTCGTAATAGGTTTTAGCTCTGGTTAGGACGAGGTTCTCCTCCTGTCCCTAATGCGGCTGTAGGGGCACATATGGGCGCTGCTGGGCCCTTCCCCCCATCCGATCTAGGTGTAATCGAGCCGTCAACTTTGCTCATGTTAGGATGAGGTTCTCCTCCTGTTCCTAACATGGCTGTGGGGGCACATATGGGCGTTGCAGGGCCTCTCCCCCCATCCGGTCTAAAGAGAACTAGGCCTTCGACTTGCTCAAGTTAGGGCGAGGTTCTCCTCCTGTCCCTAACAGGGTTGTGGGGGCACATATGGGCATTGCAGGGCCTCTCCCCTCATCTGGTCTAAAGAGAACCGGACCTTCGACTTTGCTCAAGTTAGGACGAGGTTCTCTCCTGTCCCTAACAGGACTGTGGGGGGACATATGGGCATTGCAGGGCCTCTCCCCCCATCCGGTCTAGAGAAAATTGAGCCTTCGACTTTGCTCAAGTTAGGGCGAGGTTCTCCTCCTATCCCTAACAGGACTGTGGGGGCACATATGGGCGTTGCAGGGCCTCTCCCCCCATCCGGTCTAGAGAAAATCGGGCCTTCCACTTTGCTCAAGTTAGGGCGAGGTTCTCCTTCTGTCCCTAACAGGACTGTGGGGGCACATATGGGCGTTGCAGGGCCTCTCCCCCCATCCGATCTAGAGAAAATTGGGCTTTCGACTTTGTCGAGAAGACGTTCCCCTCCCTCTTCCGACACAGTTTGTTTTGACTATCCTGTTGATGTAAGCTAGTGCCAAGAGGGGAGACATGTAGATATGCAACTTTTATTTAAAATAAGGTTATCAGTAATACATTCGTAAGTTTTTCGAGCTCCATGGTCGTGGGAGGTCTGCTCCTCCGAGCTCCTTGAGGTAATAAGTTCTGGGCTGGACTACTTCTTTGACTTCATACGGGCCTTCCCAGTTTAGGACGAGTTTCACTCGATCCTGAGGTTGCGAGACAGCAGCTCGCCGAAGCACTAGATCTCCTGCTCTAAAGACTTTATTCTTGACCCGAGAATTGTAATAGTGGGCGACTTTCTGTCTGTAGGCTGCCATCCGAACTTGAGCTACCTCCCGCTTTTCTTCCAATAAGTCGAGATTGGCTTTAAGACCTTGTGAATTGTGATGTTCGTTGAATGCCACGACCCGCACCGACGGGAGTTTAAGCTCAATTGGGATAACAGCCTCCGTTCCGAAGGCTAAAGCAAAGGGGGTCTCCCCCGTGGGCAGTCTTTGGATAGTTGATACGCCCACAACACATGATAAAGTTCGTCTGCCCAAGTTCCTTTTGCCTTTTCAAGCCTTGTCTTGATCCCTTGCAGTAGGGTTCTGTTGGTCACTTCAGCTTCGCCGTTCGCCTGAGGATGGACTACTGATGTGAAGTTGTGGGAGATATTTAGATCTTCACAGAATTCGATGAATCTTGCTCCTGCGAACTGTCGCCCGTTATCAGTGATTAGGGTTCTTGGCGGACCAAACCTGTAAACGATTGACTTCCAGATGAAATCTTGCACTTTAGCTTCTGTGATTTTTGCCAGTGGTTCGACTTCGACCCACTTGATGAAGTAGTCAATCGCTACCAAGAGAACTTCCTCTGCCCCGACGCCACGGGAAAGGGTCCAAGGATGTCCATCCCCCATTGCGCAAAAGGCCATGGGGCACTCAAGGGTGTAAGCTCGGTGGCGGGCTGTCTCTGGATGTTGGCATATCTCTGGCATCGGTCACACTTTCTGATGTATTCAATCGAGTCATGATGCATCGTCGGCCAGTAATATCCTTGGCGGAGCAACTTGTGGGATAAAGATCTAGCCCCCAGATGGCTTCCGTAGATTCCTTCATGCACCTCCCACAAAGCGTAGTCAGCTTCCGAAGGTCAGAGATATTTTAAAAGGGGCAAAGAGTATGATCTCTTGTATAACTTGCCCTCATAAAGGATGTACTGGGAGGCTTGATTTCGGAGCTTCTGAGCTTCTTTCGCATCCTGGGGGAGAACCCTGACTCTGAGATATGTTATCAATGGGTCGATCCAGCTGGGCTCGTGGTCAATTTCCAACACGGGCCGTGATTCTTCCGTACTCGGGCACTTGAGCACTTCAAAGAGAACACCCTTGGGTAATTCGGCCGGAGCCAGCATTGCCAGCTTGGATAGAAGGTCGGTCCTGATATTTTCCAACCTCAGAATCTGCCTGATGTTGAAGCTGCTAAAGGCAGGGACGAGCTCCTTTACCTTTTCAAGATATTTAGCCATGCTGTCCTCCCGCACTTCGTAGTTTTCGTTGACTTGTCCCACTACTAGTTGAGAGTCACTGTGGACCTGGAGCCGATCTATTCCTAGCTCTTTGGCGATCCTCAGTCCTGCGATCAGAGCTTCATATTCTGCTCCATTGTTTGTTGCAGGGAACTCGAAGCACAGAGCGTACTCCACAACGATTCCCTCTGGACTGATCAAGATCAGGCCCGCGCCTGCGCCTGACATGTTGGAAGACCCATCCACGTAGAGGGCCCAAAAGCAATCAGAGGGATCTGCTTCTTCTTTGGGGGAGTTCGGTCGGGACTCCAGGTCGTCAATTTCACCTTGTTCAGGTTCGGCCTCCTCTGGGATAGTACACTCCACTATGAAATCTGCCAATATCTGAGCCTTCACTGCTGGCCTAGGTCGATAGTGGATGTCGAATTCTGTGAGCTCGATCACCCATTTTGCCATCCTTCCGGAGGCATCCGCCCTATGTAGAATCGCCTTGATCGGTTGGTCGGTGAGCAGCGTTACAGTGTGCCCTTGAAAGTAGGGTCGGAGCCTTCGGGCTGCAATCAACAGGGCGTAAGTCAGTTTTTCTAATTTGGTATACCTGGTCTTGATGTCTCTCAACGTGCGACTGACGTAGTAGATCGGCCGTTGGACTTTTGCTTCATCTTTGACAAGGACTGTCGCGAGAGCCATGGGAGAGACCGCTAGGTATAAAAATAGTTCCTCTCCAGGCTTTGGCTTCGCCAACAGCGGAGGTGAGCCGAGATAGCTCCTTAGTTCTTCGAACGCCTGTTGGCACTCAGGGGTCCAACAGAAGTTCTTCGGCTGCTTGAGGGTTTGGAAGAAGGGTAAGCACCATTCGGCCGACCTTGCGACGAAGCGATTCAGGGCTGCTACTCTCCCTGTATGGCGCTGAACCTCTTTTATCGACTTTGGGGCGACCATCTCCTGGATGGCGCAAATTTTCTCTGGATTGGCTTCAATTCCGTGCCCCGATACCATGAAGCCCAGGAACTTTCCTGAGGTCACTCCAAAAGCACATTTAGTCGGGTTCAGCTTCATTTTATATTTTTGGAGGGCATCGAAGGTCTCCTCGAGGTCAGCAACGTGGTTCATAGAAGATTTGCTTTTTACGAGCATGTCGTCCACGTAGACCTCCATGTTGCGGACGATCTGCTCCTTAAAGATTTTATTCATCAACCGCTGGTAGGTTGCGCCTACATTTTTTAGGCCGAAAGGCATGACCCTGTAACAGTAAAGGCCACGGTTAGTAATGGAAGCAGTCTTTTCTTCATCTTCCGATGCCATCTTGATTTGATTATAGCCGGAGAATGCATCCATAAAGGTGAGGAGCTCATGGCCCGAGGTCGCATCCACCAGTTGATCAATTCTGGGCAGAGGGTAGCTGTCCTTTGGGCAGGCTTTGTTCAGCTTTTTGAAGTCTATGCACATCCTCCATTTGCCGTTTGCCTTTTTGACTAGGACAACATTGGAAATCCAATCAGGGTAATTGACTTCTCTAATGAATCTGGTTTTTAGGAGTTTGTCCACTTCCTCGGTTATCGCCTTCTGCCTCTCTGGTGCATGACCTCAAATTTTTTTTTTCATCGGTCGATGCTTTGGATCGACGGCTAGACGGTGCTCCATGACTTCCATGTCAATGCCCGGCATGTCCACTGGAACCCAAGCGAAAACGTCCGCATTTTTTCATAGAAAATGATGAGACGCATCCGCACCTCTTCCCCCAGGTTGGAGCCGATCATCGCCACATGCTCCACATTCCCGTCGTTCAAAGGGATCGGAACCAGATCTTCGATTGGGCCGCCCTCTCCTCAGTGAGGTCATCGCGGGCATCCAGCCTATCAACTGGACAGGGGTCAGATTGGTCGCTTCTTTGCAAGGCTATGTTGTAGCAGTGCCTGGCCAGGGCTTGGTCTCCTCTGACCTCTCCGATCCCCTGGTTGGTAGGGAATTTCAACTTCAAATGGTAGGTTGACACGATGGCTCAGAGAGCATTGAGGCCAGGTCGGTCGAGGATCGCGTTGTAGGCTGACAGTGCCTTCACCACCAGGAAATTCACCAGAGCTCTGGATTGTCTTGGATATCGACCCGCGGCTACAGTCAAAGTTATCACTCCCTCCATCGGGACAGCATCGTCGGTAAACCCTACTAGAGAGGAGCTAATCGGCCTCAAATGACTGTCAAGGATGGACATTCTTGAGAAGGCATCGTAGAATAAAATGTCGGCCGAACTCCCATTGTCGACGAGAATGCGACGAACATCGTAATTAGCTATATTCAAGGAAACTACGACCGCATCATCATGAGGGAATTGGACTCTCTGAGCATCTTCTTCAGTAAAGGTTATGGGCTCCTCAATCTTTTATCGCTTGGGGGGTATGGCCAGTACGTTGGTTGCTTCCTGCCGAGATCCTCCCGAGATGGTGTTGGCAAAATCCGTTGGAGGCCATTGTCCGACCACTCCATGCCGGCGATCGTTGCCGGAGGATGTGGGCCTGGGAAATCGGAGGCGAGGTCGGAGCCTGAGATCTGGCCGTGGGTCACTGTGTGGATGCTTCACGAGAAGGCATCAGGCGAGGATCTAGTGGGGGAAGGAGGAGTGGATGTCAGAGAAGATGACCAGAGGCGGTCCCGTTGAGCGCTCCTTTAAGAACAAGGGTACTGCGAAGGTTCAAAAACCCCTTCCTCTAGCGCCAATCCTGTTGGTGCAAAAATCTGCCTGCGTTAGAGAAGCTGGAGTCGAGGGAGTCGCGGTCGCCGCTGGGACCTGCAAAAGAAGTCTAAACCGGAGATGGGGTTGCTCCGGCAAGACCCTCCGACGCTCAAGTCAGTTCTCTGCCTCAACAAGAATGGAGTGCTCGAACGAAAATTTTAGCAGAGTTTCTAGGTAAAAATGAGAGCTTAGAGAATAACATATCTGGGGTCCCCTTTTTATAGACGGGGGGAGCAGAGGATTGATAGCGACTGTTTATGATCGCCTCATCGTGGGCAGTACGGGGCCAGGAGGAATTTATCATGAAGAGTAATGAGGTGGAGTCGTGGCTATCACCATAGCTCGCCATGTGGAATCAGTTGCGGGGAGTGGAGCGGCGTCCATTGTCGCGACTTGCTAGGGAGTAGTGGAACTGCACAAAGTATATGTTGCAGGAAGTGGAGCAGAATCGTGGCCGTTACTGTGGCCTGTGGGGAGTTATGGAGCCGCGTAGGATCCGCCGCAGGGAGTGGAGCAGAATCGTGGCCGTTACTACGGCCTGCCAGGGGGTCCAGACTTGTCGGCTGAAGTTCAGTTGGAGTCTGATTTCTGCAGAAGTCTGGATGGGGATCATTTGTCGAGGAATCTAGGCTGAGACCTTCAGCAGGAGTTCAGGGCGGGAGTCCGGCTCCCGTGGGAGCTGGACGAGTCCTACCTGTAACTGGAGTCAGAGGCGAAGCCCGGATCTCATAGGAGCTTGGATGAAGCTTTCCCGTAGTTGAAGTCGGAGATGGAGTTCGGCTCCCGTAGGAGTCCGGACGAAGTTTGCCTGCAGTCGAAGTTGGAGATGGAGTCCGGCTCCTGTAGGAGTTCAAACGGAGTTTGCCTGCAGTCAAAGTTGGAGATGGAGTTCGGCTCCCGTAGAAGTCCGGACGAAGTTTACCTGCAGTTGAATTTGGAGACAGAGTCTGGCTCCCGTAGGAGTTCGGACGGAGTTTGCCTGCAGTCGAAGTTGGAGACGGAGTCTGACTCCCGTAGGAGTTCGGAGGGAGTTTGCCTGCAGTCAAAGTTGGAGACGGAGTCTGGCTCCCATAGGAGTTCGGACGAAATTTACTTTCAGTTGGAGTTGGAGACGGAGTCTGACTCCCGTAGGAGTCCGGATGAAGTTTGCCTGCAGTTGAATTTGGAGACGGAGTCCGGCTCCCGTAGGGGTCCGGACGAAGTTTACCTTCAGTTGGAGTTGGAGACGGAGTCTGGCTCTCGTAGGAGTCCAGACGAAGTTTACTTTCAGTTGAAGTTGGAGATGGAGTCCGGCTCCCGTAGGAGTCCGGACGAAGTCTCTCTGCCGCCGCAGGTCGGATGCCGATAGAATCCCCGTGGGGTCATTCCTGACACGAACTTCGGCTGGGGGGTTCTATAACCAACACACATCATAGACCACACCATATCTAATAAGTGTGATTCCTCCTTTCTGTAATTTTATTTAATTATGGAGTGTAAGAAGTGTCCATTGAGAGAGTATACTATTTTATTTTAAATGATCGAGCAACTCACTAGTTAAGTATTTTTCTCCTGGATCAGATCGAAGAGCTTTAATTCTTTTATTAGTTTATTTCTTAACCATTCTTTGATACTCTTTAAATTTATCAAAAATTTTAAATTTATATTTTATTAAATTTACATATCCAAACCTAGACATATCATCAGTAAATATGATGAACTAAGAGTATCCACCTCTAATTTGAGTTGATATTAGCCCACAAACATCAGTACGTACAAGGTCTAAGATATCACTCATCCTTTCTCCATGTCCAATAAATGGAGTTTTAGTCATTTTATCTATGAGACAAGATTCACAAGTTCCATATGATTCAAAATCATAAAGATCAAAGAATTTATTTTTGTACAATTTGTTAATTCTTGACTCATTTATATGACCAAGTTGGCAGTGCCAAAGGTATGTGACATTCACATCTTCTCTCTTTCTTTTCTTCATATTATTTACATAAAGTATATTATCATTAAGTGATAGGAATAGAAGACCATTATCGATATAAGCATTTCCATAAAATTCGTTAGAAAAATATATAGAACAACTATTATTCTTTGCTTTTATTTCAAAATCTTATTCTAATAATAAAGGTACAAAAATAATATTTTTAATAATATTAGGAATATAATAACAGATCTTTAGTTCCAAAACTTTGTCCGAAGGTAACTTTAAAATCTTGGCTCCCACGGCTTCGGCCTGAATAGACTCTCCACTAGCATCGAACAGCTCGAAGTTATCTTTATTTAGACTTTTTATTTTTTACAAACTCTGCAATGATTTGCAAAGGTGTGAGCCACAGGCGATATCCAATACCCAAGAATCTAAAATTAAAGTACTTAATGATAAGTTAGTTTATATCATATACAAATCCTTAGCAACATTTACTTGTTTCACAATTACAAAGTATTCCTTGCAATTCCTCTTCCAGTGCCCCTCCTTGCCACATTGATTGCAAGTATCTTTGGCGAAGACCTTCTTTGCTTTCTTCTTGGAGATGCTAGTCTTAGGGTTCAACTTTTTTTTGGAACCCTTCTCATCTTTCTTCTTGTTGATCTTATCGATAGGAATAACTAGAGCCTTTTCACCTTTGAAATGGTTCTCTGTTGTTTTTAGTATGTTCAGTGAAGGGAAGAAAACAGTTTTCCTCCAGAATGCCCAGGTTGTATCAAATTTTTTTTCTAATGTTCTACTTATTTAAGGATCAAATCTTTACCTGAATCACAGTGGAACCAGAGATCAAATCTCAAATTATCTGATATAAACCTTCACAGAGGCCTACATATGCAGACCCTCTACTTTGCATACGCATCAGATGCTGCAGGAAAGCGGGATGAACTCCAATCCAATTGGCTTCGCATACACAATCAATCGAGGAATGAGATATGATGATGTGACACCTCACACTAGCAGGTAGGATATCCAAGAAGGATCCACGCCCAAGGAGAGGAGTGGCAACAAAGGGAGAGATATAGAAGATGAAGGACCTCTCTCTTCACACTCCTGTCTCTCTCTCTTTCTCTCTTCTCTCAATTTGATTTGTTTGCTATTCTATTCTCTTCTTTCATCCATAGATAGAGATCCTCTCTATTTATAGATGATTCTCATGACCCAATGAGAGGAGGACTTTTTATTCAAATTTGATTTGAATTGATCCAATACTCATGAAAGAAAGACTCCTATATGAGATATAATTGCCATCACTTATGACATCCACTTTGCACCCACTCCCACACCCACTTGGGATGGCCCAAATAAACACCAAACTAATTTTTGGTCATACTTCATGAGAGGATATTCCTAGTGCAAGTAGGAATACTCATATCTCATCCAAAATAGATCCGATTCGAATCCGATTCGAAGCCGGTTCGAAGCAATTTTGAAAGGCTGTCAATCCTAAACTCTTTAGAATTTTTGTACCAAGTCTAACTTGAATTTTAAACCTATTTAAGTATAATTAATTTAGATCTAATCTAAAATTAATTAGTACTTAAATTCAATCTTTCATATATTCTATGGATCATAGATAGAAATTTTCATCTCCGAGATTGAACCTGAACCTCATGTGTAGTGTTAGCTAGACATAGTCAACTCTTTAATCTCGTTTGACACATAACTCAATTCTCAATCAAGTTAGTTTATATGTTCAATAAAGTCAAGTACTTTCAAATTGGACATATAAACATAGGTCAATTCCTTTCTACTTTGTTTGACTTGGGTGCGTGACTCTATTGGTTCAAATATTAAGCCGGTAGCACAGGAACCAATTCCTACACTAATCAAGATACCATCTAGCAATGATTCTCGATGTTCAGATAGGATAAATTATCGTAAAAGAATATTTCAGAACCCATACTCATGGTTACCACATAATTCATCCTTTTGACCCTGGATGCTCTAGGATGGTCTCAGGTTAATTATCAATCGAGATTGCTTCATACACATTATATTTCAACCTTTCAAATCCATCTCATGGATTACCCTGGCCAAGGCTTTACTAAATTAAAATACAGTGATACATCAACTCCAATAATCCAGAGAGGTCAATCCCATCTTGATCCACACATAGACTTTGCAAGTACTTGACTGTACCTAGTAGCCTTCTGTCATGGCATTAAAAATTCAGGTAGTTTGGCACCAAAGCACAGTGAGTTACTTGCATGTCACTATGATGATCTCAGGTGTGAAGGATATTTATATCCATATATTTTGTGAGCAATTTTTGACAGTAGAATGCTCAGTAGGTGAGTCATTTATTCAGTGATGATGTACCCTTACATCTCACCTGTATGCCATACCAGTGTCACCACACTCCTTGATTAAGAGGACAACCAACCCATATGGCACACAACGATCTTCGCTCGATAAACATCATTGTCCCGTAATAATGTATCATTTGATCACAAACTTGTTTAAGAACTATACGATAAATCTTCTTTTTATCGTACACTAGTATAGTTCTAGGGACTTCATCACAGTACAAGAGTTCAAGAAAGATGTCACTTTATGATGAAAAATATTAGAATAACTATTATTCAATAATCAATAATTCATATACAAGAATGAACTCAATCGTCACATGATTGATTTTAGGACATAATTTCTAACAACTCCCACTTGGACTAAAGCCAATCGGGACAATATCTTTTACCCATCTTCCATTTGAAGTCATCAAACTCTTTGATCCTGAGAGCTTTAGTGAAGGGGTCGGCTAGGTTCTCCTTTCTGTCGATCTTTTGAAGCTTGACATCACCTCGGTTCACGATCTCTCACACTAGGTGATAGCGACGCAGAGCATGTTTAGTGAGATGGTGCGACTTAGGTTCTTTTACCTGAGCTATGGCACTGGAGCTATCACAATATAGCAAGATAGGACCATCAATAAAAGGTACAACTCCTAGTTCGATAATGAACTTTGGCAACTACATCACCTCCTTTGCAGCATTCGATGCAGCAATGTATTCTGCTTCGCATACAGAATCGGCCACAGTATGTTGCTTGAAATTTTTCCAGCATACAGCTCTTCCATTCAAGATAAATACGTAGCTCGACATGCTTCTGCTGTCATCACAATCTGACTGAAAACTAAAATCAGTATATCTCATAAGTTTCAGATCAGAGTCTTCATAGATAAGCCATTGGTCTTTAGTATTTCTCAAATACTTAAGAATTACTTTTACAATCTTCCAATGCTTCTCACCCAGATCAGACTGGTACCTAATCACTACCCCTTATGAATAGGCCACATCCGACCTCGTACATGTCATAGCGTACATGATAGATCCCACTGCTGAAGCATATGGTATTCTGCTCATGCGCTCTCTCTCCTCAGGAGTTGTCGAACAATCCTTCTTGGAAAGAGTAATTCCATGGCCTATCGGAAGATAGCCTTTCTTGGAATTATCTATGTTGAACCACTTCAACAAGGTGTCAATGTATGTGGATTGGGACAATCCAAGTAACCTTCTAGATCTATCTCTATAGATCTTCATCCCTAAGATGTAGAATGCTTCTCCCAAGTCCTTCATGGAGAACTGTGATGATAACCATAGCTTTACACTCTGCAAAGTCGGGATTTCATTTTCTAGTAATAGTATGTCATCCACATACAGCTTAAGAAAAATGATCACAGAATCGCAAGCCCATTTATAGACGCAAGGCTCTTCTGTGTTCCTAATGAAGCCACACGTTTTGATTACTTTATCAAAATGCATGTTCCAACTCCTCGATGCCTGCTTAAGTCCATAAATTGGCCTTTTCAACTTGCACACTTTCGACTCATCTGTGGATGTGAACTCTTTAGGTTGTATCATATACACCTCTTCTTAAATCTAGCTCTCCATTAAGAAAAATAGTTTTGACATCCATCTGCCAGATCTCATAATCTAAGTGTGCAGCGACAACAAGCATAATCCGGATGGACTTGAGCATTGCCACAGGAGACAACATCTTATTATAGTAAATCTCATAATGCTGATGGTAACCCTTAGCAACTAGATGGGCTTTGTAGGACTCTACCTTCCTATTTGCTTCTCTTTTTCTCTTGAAAATTTATTTACATCCTACAGATTTTATCCCTTCGGATGGATCAACTAGTGTCTAGATACTATTGATCTCCATGGACTCCATCTCAGACTTCATGGCCTCAAGCCATTTTTGAGAGTCGGGCCTTTGCATGGCCTCCATATAGGTGATTGGATCCTCATCATTCTCATCAAGTTCAATAGGATCACCATCCTAGACTAGAAAATCGTAGTATTTGTTCGGCTGATACGGTATTGTATCAGATCTCCTTAATGGTGCCTCTACTGGCTTCGAATTCGATTTACCAACCAAACCCAATTCTGTATGTGTCGATCTTTCCACTTCATAAACTTTATCAAGTTCAATTTTACATGCATTAGCTCCTTCACCAAGGAACTCTTTTTCTAAAAAGACTGCCTGACTGTTGACAAACATCTTTTGTTCTGCAGCGAGGTAGAAGTAGTACCCTTTAGTTTTCTTTGGGTACCCTACGAACAAGTATCTATCGGACTTCAGTCCAAGCTTATTTATCTTTAAATGCTTGACATAAGCTGGACACCCTCAGATCCTAAGATGTGAGAGCACCGGCTTACGTCCAGTCCATATCTCATATAGAGTTTTATCGACAGACTTGCTGGGCACTTTATTCAAAATATAGCAGGCAGTCTTTAGAGCATATCTCCAAAAAGATATTGACAGACTAAAAAAGCCCATCATGGATTGGACCATGTCTAACAAGGTTCGATTCATCCTCTCAGACAGACCATTATGTTGTGGTATTTCAAGAGGGATCTATTGTGAGAGAATCTCATTCTTTTTCAGATATGTCAGAAACTCACTGGTGAGGTATTCACCTCCTCGATCTGACTGAAGGATCTTAATACTCTTTCCAGTTTGTTCTCTACTTCAGCACGGAATCGTTTGAACATTTCAAATGATTCTGACTTATGCTTCATAAGATAGACATACCCATACCTCGATAGGTCGTCTGTAAACATAATGAAGTAGTAGTATCTTTCTTTGGCACTTATGTTCATAGGCCCACATACATTAGTATGTATTAGACCTAGGACATCACTGGCTCTTTCACTTTTTTCTTTAAAAGGTGACTTAGTCATCTTATCAAGTAGACAAGATTTACAGGTAGGCAATGATTCACAATCATCTATCTCAAGGACACATTTCTTGATCAACCTGTCAATTCTATTCTTGTTCATATGACCAAGCCTACAAAGCTAAAGGTAGGATTCGCTGACATTATCTATTTTGGGGTATTTACTAGGTGTGTACATTACATTAACAGGCCGTAATATTATGTATATACCATGTTTTAATTATCCATGCATAATTGTAGTATCATTAATAATGATATCACAAAAATTATCTTTTATTATAAACTTGTAACCAAGTTTGGCCAAAAGGCCTACAGAGATGACATTCATCATAAAGGAGGGACAATAATGACAATCATCTAACATGACACTACTGGACTCGAAGATGAGCTACAAAGTTTTCAAGGTCAGAACTGGAACAAGACTTCCATCTCCAATGTTAAGGAACCGCTCACTCTCTCAAAATTTTCTACTTACCTGCAGTCTCTGCAATGAATTGCATATATTAATAGGACTTCTGGTATCCAATACCCAGATAGCAGTATCACAAACAGAGAAATTATAAGATGTTATTATGTAAATACCTTGTGAAGCAATCACTTACCTCTTTCTCTTGTTCTTAGGCCTGTTTGGGTCAAGGGTGGCTATATAAGCAGGATAATTTTTTTTCAATGATCTAGCTTCTTACAGAAGAAGCACTCTGCCAGACTCTTGTCAACTTTTGACAGTTTACTCTACTTGGGATCGGTGGTATGGGATTTTTGTACCTTTTTTTTTTCTCTCTTAGAAGATCGACGTCCTGTAGATGAACCTCCCACTAAATTCATTGGCTCCTTTTGGAGCTGGTGATCCTTCTCAAAAGTCTGCAATAACCCTAGCAAACCACGGTAGTTTACTACAGACTTTGTCATTCTATAATGACTGAGAAAGGGTAGGTAGGATTTTGGTAGTGAATTGAGGATAGCATCCTTACCTAACTGTTCATGCAACGGAAAGTCAAGTTTGCTAAGGTGTTCAATCTACTCAATCATGTATAATACATGATCGGTGACTGAAGCTTCCTCTCGCATATAGGCACTGAACACTGCATAGGAGGTTTTATGTCTCTCTACATCCTCAGAGGTGCCGAAGGACTCATTCAACATTTGAATCATCTTCTCAGGCTGTGCATCCTCGAACTTACGATTAAGTTCATCGTTCATAGTTGCCCTCATCATGCAACTCATAGTCATGCGATCATTGAGCCACTTCTTATAAGTGTCTCTCGTAGCATGAGGAGCATTGGCTATAGGTTCTTCAGGTGCCTGATCTGTAAGGACATACAAAATTCTCTCATGCTCAAACACGATCTTCAACTTTCGATACCAGCTATCAAAGTTGGGTCCGGTGAGCTTGTAGCTGTCCAACAGCGAACGGAGGGATAGTATGTTAGCCATAACTGAAAGAAAAAAATATTAGCCTATTAGTATATGAATTATTATTTTAATCCTGAAGACATAGACTTTAGTCTAAAGATCCTTCCACTATTTTTTGTGAATTGGTAGCCTTTACCTCCAACTCGAGGAATTATATTAATTCTTAGTGGGTACTAGAATCCACATGGACTACATTCGGGCTCGAGTGTGGCTCAGCCAACCCTAGTGCATCCATGGATAGGTTCATGACTAATTATTTCTTCAAACAACTTCTAGCATTGGATTTTGCCCCAGACATCCCTTCAGCAGGCATGTGGTGCCTCCATTGAAAATCTTGGTTAGATCCAACTACTAACATGACACATCAAGTGCATCCAACAAATGGATGTCCAGGCCCGAGTGTGGCTCGGCCAACCTGAGCATTGATCTGAAGGTACATTATGATGGTTGTATGATGAATGACAATTTCAATACGTAATAGACATCAGGCATGTGGCACCTCCAATGCCTATTTGAAATATTGGACTCATTATCACACACCTTAATGGGAGGCAATGATCAAGTTATCTCATAATTTTATCACTTTATGAACCTAATAATTTAGAGAATTTGATTTTATTGACCTGAAAATAAGAGAAGAAGTCGACCTGCAAGCTGCAAATCCTTCCACTGACTTCATCAAGTCATGTAAAGGATTAAACACAAGCTGGTCTAAAAATACCTAAATCAATCACACTGATTCACCTTAATGGCATGGGTCTACACCAATCGACTAATGATCTAATCGAAATATAATCTACCATGTTGGCCAGGTAAGTGAGATTAGCAGGAGGGATTTGCCCTTAACTCACCATAGCGTATCTAGGTGAATAGCTCTTAATTAAAAATCACTTGATCGAATCTGTCAAACTTACCTTAGACACTAACTGGTTAATTAGTTTTGATTTGGCACACCAGAAGATTCGGGCTCAACCACGAGCCATGATCATGGTCCATTTATTAGGGTCAAATACATGGACTTGATCAAACTTCAACTATTGAGATTGATTTAGAGAAATACCGACCTAATCTAATTCAACACTTGATTAGATTTAATTAATTTCTTTACTTGGTCCATATGGGTTTCTAACCCTAGGTCTAACCCATTAAAAGGACCTGATTCATGCTAATCCTTTGCTCATCATTTTATGTGGTATCTTAAAGATCTTCAATTCATCTCAATTCTAGATCATTCAAACTTAATTCAAAATATAGTGTGTGAAACATGTGTTTCAGTTTGTAGAACTATTCTACAAAGATTTCAAGTGAAGCATACCATATGTTTCAACACATGAAAATAAATTTTCATAATATGTTTAACAATTAAACATACATAGATATGATCTAAACTTCATTCATATATCTCATGTATCATGACAACTTTTAGATCAATACCAATTACATCATATGTAACATGTAATTCAGATCTAAAATAATTTTATATATAAATTTTATCCTATTATAATGAATCATAAATCACTTTAGATCTAATCTAAATATATTTATGATCAAAATAATATATAAAAGTTTATTCACTTTTTTTGTTCATAAAACTGGATTACAATGATACCCCTACACGTCATAAGAGAACCCATCGAATAGGTAAAAAAGAGATTAATCTCTTCAATCTCTTATGACCGGATGGTCTGATGATCTCATCAATCTGAGTACTAGGCTACTAAGATCTAAAATCTAATTTCATATATATAATTACATCAACATGCAATTATTGATAAAACTATTTTATATCATGAATATATCCTTGATCTCATTAATTATGTTCTTCATTTAATCCAATTAGATTTGATGTATCATATATATCATATCAAATATAAAACTTATCTTATACTGATTATAAAATACTAATTTTAGATTTGATATCAAATAAAAAATAATTAGATGCAAATATGAATGCATAAAAATTAATTTCTAGTAAAATCTATTTTTCCACAGTGCTAAATTATGATAGGATTCAGATCTAAATATCCATCGAAATAGATCTAATTTAAATCTAAAATAATCCTAACTTCATAAAAAAAATAAAAAATAAAAATTTTATTAAAATAAATTTAAAATAAATTTTTGTTTCACATTATTTTTCATAAAAAATCAGCAACAACAGAATTCTGTTATAATAAATTTATAATAACCTCAATCAACCATTGATTAGGCACTTCTAATCCAATCAAAATCAGATTAGAAATTTTATATAAATAGATTTAAATGAGATTTAATGTTATATAAAAAATATTAATTATATCTCATGTAAATAATCATAAAAAATTCTATTTTGTATGCATATATTTCAGGCCTGCTCTGATACTAGTTGAAGAGAAGGAAACAGTTTTCCTGCAGAATGCCCCGATTGCATCTAAAATTTTTTTCTAATGCTCTACTTATTTAAGGATCAAATTTTTATCTAAATCATAGTAGAACTAGAGATCAAATCTTAAATTATCTGATATAAACCTTCACGGAGGTCTGGATATGTAGACCCTCTACTTCGCGGCACGTCAGATGCTGCAGGAAAGCAGGATGAACTCCAATCCAATTGGCTTCACATATACAATCAATCGAGGGATGAGATGTGATAATGTGACACCTCACATCAGTAGGTAGGATGCCCATGGAGGATCCATGTCCAAGGAGAGGAGGCGGCAACAAAGGGAGAGATGTAGAAGATGAAGAACCTCTCTCTTCACATGCCTGTCTCTCTCTCTTTCTCTCTTCTCTCAATTTGATTTGTTTGCTATTCTATTCTTTTTTTTTATCCATAGGTAGAGACTGTTAGAAAATATGTCTCAAAAGCCAATCGTCAACCTGTTGACAGTGGAGCAACCTTGTATTGTAATTGATTTGTTAATAAATAAAATATATTTTTAGTATTTTCATCATAAGTTTTCATCTTCTAATGAACTTCATTGTTATGATGAAGTTCTTAGAACTATTTAGGTTTGATAAAAAGAAAATTTATCGATTAGTCCTTAAAACTGTTCACGACCAAATGATGGGTTGTTAATAAGGACGACAGCTTCTATCGAGCATAGATCGCTGTAGGCCATATGGGTTGGTTGTCCTCTTAACTAAGGAGTGTGGAGATACTGGTATGACATACAGGTGAGATATAATGGTACATCATCATAGAACATGATCAACTTTAGAGCACTCCGCTGTTGAGAATATCTCTGATGGGATATAGGTATAAGTGTCCCTTAGACTTGGGATCGCCTCAGTAACTTGCAAGCAACTCACTGTGCTTTGGTACTGGACTAACTGAATTTTTAATTCAATGATGGAAGGCTTCTGGGTACAGTCAAGTACTTACGAAGTCAGAGTGTGATTGAGATGAGATTGACCACTCCAAAAGTTGGAGAAGAATGAGTCGCTGTTTTTCAATTTAGCAAAACTTTGACCAGGATAATCCATTAGATGGATTTGATATTTTGAAATACAATGTGGACAACCTGATCAAAGTTGATAGTTGAATTTTGAGGTATCCTATCAGTATTTTGGTCAAGGAGATGAATTATATGAAAACTATATCCGCATGGATTCTAAGGATGTTGCTCTACACATTCGACCTATCCGATCGTCGAAACCATTGCTAGATGGTCACTTCGATTGGTATAAAAAATTATTTCTATACTACCAACTTAGGTTCGGACCTATGAGGTTACACACATTAGAGTTCATGATCTGATCGAATGGTTGATCAATGATTAAGAATTATTCTAGGGTTAAACGATCAATATGATTGACATTTAACCTAGTGCAAGTGTTGCAGGAGGATCGATTAGCAATTTGATTATTAATTGGCTTAATTTGATTAAGATAATAAATTAAGATTAAGTTTAATTAAATATAATTTAATTAAATTTAGTTTGGACTTGATTGGATCAAGTCCAATTGATTTATTGGATAAGCCAAGTGCAAGGAAAAACTAGTCCTAGTTCAGTTAGGACTTAGATCAACCTAATTTCTAATTCGATTAAAAAATTAAATCAGATTTAAATCTAATTTAATTTGATTAAATTAAATTTTTAATTAGGTTAAGACCTATTTTAGTTGGATCAATTTAGTTTTGATTTGATTTGGTTTGAGAAATCAAATTGGAACAAGTCATAGATTGAATCCTAGTAAGACTAGGATTCCACCTTGTGCCACCTAAGCCCCCCACACCCACTCTCTCTTATTTTGTGTGACAAAAACCTTCTTTCCTAGGCTTTCATGCATGCCCAAAGCTTTTCACTCTTTCTCTCTTATATGGAATGTGGTTGTGGACCAAGTCAAAGTAGGAATTAGTTTGGATTTCAAATTCTATGAGATAGAATTTTAGGAAACCAAAACTCTTTCCTTATGGCACTGATTTTATCTAAATATTTTTTGAAATTTTTATGAATTTTATAGCACATATTGTGTGCCCTTTGCTGATAGTCTATGGCAGAAAAAGAAGGAGGGGGCACCCAAGAGATGGGCACCCTTTGTCTTGCTCTGTTTGAATTTTCCTTGACAGATATTTGACCTAGAAAAGGATTCTTTATATATTTTTATTTAAGATAAATTTTTTCTTAAAATTTTTTGTGAATTATAGAGCTTTGAGAGACCTTTTGGGCATATAAAAATTAAGGAGAAAGAGTGTTGGGGCATGGAGATATAATAGATACAAAACTAGATGTCTAGGTGAGAGCAAAGAGAAGAAGAAGAGGGTCTTCTTCTAGGGTTGCTGAGTTCACCTCTTTTCTTCCTCCATCTGTGAGTTTTCTGAGAGTGTCTCATATCTAAAATTGCTTCTCCTATTTCTCATATTTGGAAGAGTCCAAATCAAGAAGAAGGATGCATCTGATCGACCATCAAAGAAGGATCAGCACAGTACGAGCATACTATGCTGATTTCCTGGGTCAGGACTTCTGATCGTGATTCGTGGGCTCGTGTGGATGACTTCTAGAGGCCGGATATGTGTGCGGCTTGCATCATCATCTTCAAGCCTGGATCAATAAAGTTAGAATGTCTAACTTGCAAGGTAATAGATCTGATCTATTATATTTTACATACATTAGATGTAGTATAGAAACATGTTGATATGATCAACATGTAGTTCTTGCTCTTTATATTTTAATATTTAATTTAATATCATGTAATAATCATGTAATAAGATCTTAGATCTAGAAATTTTCTAATTTTATAAGATAAATTTTGATTTATTTTAGTCTTTCACTGTCTGATCTTGAAAAAGTTTCAAGATCTAACCCTGAAACCCTAGATCTGGTTCCTTCAATTGGTATCAGAGCCTAGATTGTTTATTACATGATTATTTATACATGCTTAGATTATTTTTTAGATTAGATCTAATTTATAATCTGATTGTTAAATTTAAAATTAAAATTTTTAGATCGATCACGAACTATAGATTGTCCTGTTGTAAGGTTTATCCCTTACACTGCAAAGGTTATCCTAGTTCGTGTAGATCTATCTTTAATCATAAATTTGTTAGATGTGATCTAGATTAAATTTATTATTTATTAGATTTAAAAGATGTTTAAATCTAAAATAAGATCTCTTTGTTAATAATTCTCATGCAAAGAACCATCATATTTTTTTTGGGAAATTTGCACAGTTTAAAATTGAAATTGTTTCAATTATATGAACCTGTTTAGATTAGATCTAAAGTAGTTTCATGCTTATTTCACTTACATTTTGATTATGAATCAAACATGCAACTTGGTTGGTAGAACCATATTATAAAAATATTTTACAAACATGAAAATTATTTTCGAAAAGCCGAACCCCAACCCTCAGCCTAAAATTTAATTGAGAATTAAGAAGTTGTTTGATTAGGTTCTAGGATTGTGAATTGAAGAACCTAAGATACAAACCATAACACATTGGGTTAATGGGTTAGTGGAAATTAGTTCCATTAATTGGGTTAGACCTAAGGTTAGATTAAAGATGGACTTAATTAGAGAATTGACAAAATCTAATCAATTGTTGTTTTAGATTAGGTCAAGAATTCTCTAGATCAATTACAATAGTTGTAGTTGGTCAAGTCCATGTCTTTAACGAGAACCAAATGGACTTGATTCTTGGCTATGTTGTGATCCAGGTGGTGTGCCCAAGGCCCAGGGGACCAAGGCTAAGGCCAAGGTCCATCATTCATGAGGGCTTCATGGAGGCTCTAGGGCTAGTTGGGCCTTAGGTTGAAAGGCTGTGGGCTTTTCGGGTTCTTGAGGTCTAGGTTATGTGGGTCTCAAGGGACCTACTCTTTATAGGCCAGGTCTGGGCCCAAGATAGGTGAGATTAGGTCGAGTCATGGGTGTACATGGGCTTGGGTTTACCTAATCTCTCATAGAGTTGGTCAAGAGAGTTTTGGGTTTGGGTCACTTGACCCTGTGTTTATATATACATGCACTGTATAGGTTTGATTAAGCCAAAGAATATGAAAATCCTTTCTCCCAAATCTCTCTCTCTCTTCTCCCTCTCTCTTCAGATATTCTCCATGCCCCAAGAGCAAGAAACCCTAGGGTTTCTTGCCGCCAGGTCCATAGAAGGCAAGAAAAGCAGGGGAGGCGCTAGGGTTTTGAGCCCCTCCCCCTTTGTGTCGCCAACCATGTTGCCTCTCCCTCTCTTGCAGCCATCCAAACATCAGGTATAGGACTTTGAATCTCTTTCTATGAGGTTGGTACAAGTTTCTCTCAGATCTGGAGTTGATCTGAGGTCTTTGAGGTGCGGGTGAGATCTCCATCAACAGATCTATAGGAAAGGCTGCAGCAGGATAGATCTGTAAGGTCTGGTTCTATCTACCTTCTTCCCTATCTAGAATACCCTGATTCAAGATCTATGAATGGAAGACCTCGGTCCAGTCGTGATCTAGTTGGGTACTAGATCTTGGATTTTTTAGAGGTGATCTTAGAGGCATTCTTCATCTGGAACGAAAGGCTGACGAAGAAGACAGCAACTAGACTGATTTCGTAAAGGGCCTTCGATCGAGTCCAGAAGTCTCTAGATTTGTTCGTTGCTGGTTCTGCTACACCCAAGGTCTGTGGGAGGAGCCGGGATCATGCTCCAATAGTTGGTATCAGAGCCACGGTGGTGAGAAAGCGGTTTCAAGCATGAGAAGTTAAAGATCCCAAGTGCTGAAAATTTTCAGCAAGGTACCATCAAGGTATATTCTATACTTCTTGATTTTATATTGCTTGTTTGGCTTGGATCCAGTCATGGGCAGCAATATGAAGGTCGATTTTGAGAAGTTTGATGGCAAGAAAAATTTTTCCATGTAGAAAATCTGGGTGGAGGATCTTTTGGTGCAAGCAGATCTGGATCAGGCTTTGGATGAGAAGCCTGAGGGAATGACAGATAGATAGTGGGCATCGTTGGAGAAGAAAGCATGCTCGATGATCAGAGGATGTTTGGCGGATGTGACGTTATATTCAGTGCTGGAAGAAAAGACCCCGAAGGGCCTTTGGTCAAAGTTGCACACCATGTATATGGGGAAGAATATGTGCAACAAGCTAATGCTGAAGAAGAGGTTGTACAGTCTTCGGATGCAGGAGGGATCTGATGTGATTGGCCACATTCAGAGGTTCGACCAGTTGTGCACGGAGTTGATGAATATCGGGGTGAAGCTGGATGAGGAGGACAAGTCCCTGTTGCTTTTGTGTTCGCTGCCAGGATCATATGACTCTTTGGTGACTACACTGCTCTACGGCAAGGAGACTCTGGAATATGAGGACATGATCTCGGTGCTGAGGTCTAATGAGCAAAAAAAAAAGTTGACCAAAGATCGGGCTCCCCAGGAGGGTTTGGCAGTAAGGGAGAGGACAGGTAGAGCTAGAGGCAGAAGCAAGTCCAGGGGGCGGTCCAAGTCCAGGAAGGAAATGAAAGAGATGAAATGCTTCAAGTGCAACGAGTTCGGGCACTTCAAGCGAGAATGTCTACTATGGAAGAGCAAGAAGGGAGAAAGAAGTGGCTCAGAATCAGTGAGTGTAGTTGCTGGACAGCAGGTGGAGGATGATCTACTTGTGGTATCAGATGGTCACAAGCATTACACAGAGGAGTGGATACTAGACTCTACGTGCTCACATCACTACACACCACACAGGTCTTGGTTTGCGACATACACCAAGACAGATGAGGGATCAGTGACTCTAGGTGACAATCATCCTTGCAAGGTGGCTGGGATAGGGACAGTCAGGGTGAGGATGTTTGATGGGATTGTGAGGACATTGATAAGTGTAAAGCACGTCCCGGAGCTGGAAAAGAATCTGGTGTCACTAGGCTACTTGGAGCGCAGTGGATACAGCTTCAGCAATAGGGCTAGAAGCGGAGTATTAAACATCTCCAATGGAGCTATGGTGGTGATGAGAGGCAAGAGGTTGGACAATAATCTCTATCACATGGAGGGATCTGTGGTGACCGGTGAGTCTGATGCAGCAGTTACAGCACAGGACCAGCAGGGGCTTACAGGATGTGGCACTACCACCTAGGCCACATGGGTGACAAGGGGCTGAGGGAGTTGAGCAGGAGAGGACTCATCTCTGATCTGGAGGATGGTGCTACAGGGGAGATCTGTGAGCCTTGCCAGATGGAAAAGCAGAGGAGAGTTCAGTTCAACATCAGTACAACTCGTAGTGTAGCCCCTCTGGAGTTAGTACACATGGATGTGTGGGGACCAGCCCCAGTTTCAGCTAGGAATGGGGTCAGATACTTCATGACCCTGATTGATGATTTCTCAAGAAAACTCTGGATTTACTTCATGAGAGAGAAGTATAAGGTCTTCACCAAGTTCAAAATCTGGAGAGCTGAGGTGGAGAAGGAGCAGGGAAGGAGCGTGAAGTATCTGAGGTCAGACAATGGTGGGGAGTACACTAGTAGAGAGTTCCAGGACTACTGTGAGGAGTGTGGGATCAGGAGATACTTGTCAGTTAAGGGGACTCCACAGCAGAATGGAGTGGCCAAGAGGATGAACAGAACACATCTGAAAAAGGCACGATGCATGAGGCTGCAGGCAGGGCTTCCAAAGGTGTTCTGGGTTGACAAAGTAGATGCAGTAAGTTACTTGGTCAATCAGTCACCTCACACCAGGTTGGATGGCAGGCTTCCAGAGGAGGTGTGGTCTGGGAGGACAGTTGGGCTGGGCCATCTACGGGTATTTGGGTGCACGGCCTTGAAAGGTTTTAATACAACGGCGGAAGCACGGATTTCAAAGCAATTATTATGAAATTAAAAAAATAAAACCTAACTCCAAGATCACCTTATCAGAAATTAAACCATATAATTTGCATTAATATCAAATAAAAGATATAGAAACATACCTCTTATCGCTAAACCCTGATTTGTGCTTTGTTGCCAGCTGCAATCTGTTTGGGTTTCCACCAGGTGCCCACGTGTTCACCCTCCAACGTTGATCCACACGGAGACTCGATCAACCCTCTAGTACTTATTAGAAAATACTCTACAATTAAATTTTGATTTATCATAATTTAAATATAATTTGGGCAGAACCTCCTTTCTTGGCTTTGCTGTCACACTGTTCGACCTTTTCTTCCCTTTCTTTCTTGCTCCTTGTCTCCTTAATTTTTATTACAATTCTCTAAGCCTTTTGGAAGATTTCTTGTCTTTTATTAGGACCTTATCTAGGCTAGAGAGAAAGAATAAAGAAAATTGGACAAGCAGAGCCTCTTGTAAGAAAGAAAGAAGATTTCTGAATCACCGAGACTCCTCGACGTGCACCCCTATTTATATTGCACGTAAAGGTGCAATCCAAAATATCTCATTCCCTCTTACAATTTATCTCATGCCTCTTGTCTATTTCTCATGCCCCATAAGTTAAGAAATGCTATGTGTACATCAAAGTTGGGTTGAAGAGACGCCTTATTTCAGAAAGACTCTTCGATCTTAACTTACGGTGTTCAGATGAGAAGGCACGAAGCTTCTCTTATTGGTGCCATCAACCCATGCCTTTGGATCTAGAAGGAAGCCCATCCAATGGCCAAGATAGATGGTGCCAACTTGAAGAATGGCACAAGAGATTAAAGGGCATGGATAATTTAAAACTTATCTCCCCATTTGAAATTTCAAAGGGGCGCTTCCAAGAGGTGGCGCATGGATTTAATCCTTATCCCTTCTCTTAATTCTTCTACGATGAGTTTAATACTCAGAAGGACTCTTAGGCACCTCCTAAGACATCTGAAATACATTCATAGAATAAAAGTTACGGAGAAAAATAGGATAGACCTTATCTAAAGGTGGCGCCAACTCCATCCACGCTCCATGTGGCTCATGCGCATGGATTCAAATCCACATGTCAAGAGAGAGACTCTTAGGCATGTGGTTCCCTGGTTTTTGGCACCCAACAGCAAGCCCAATTAAAATACTTCGAACCCACTTCAATACTAAATCCAATTTGGCTCAAATTGGTTCTAAATTAGCCCAAATCGGAACCCGATTCGAATTCAATTCGAATCTAAATGCTAGGGTTTGCAACATGTGCTAGCATGTTCAACTTGCAAACATGGTTTAATCAAATTAAACCCATGATCAATTTTCTTTGTGTATGACCCATTGGGTTCCACATCTAGCCAGCAGTGAGTCTAGGTGCAATTTAAACTAATTTGGTTAGAACACAATCTAGCCGATTTAGGTCAAATCAAGCTGAACCGTTTTGATCAATCAGAACAGCTTTTAATTAATGATCGAATTAAACTCTTTAATTTGATCAAACTCACAAGACATGATTGACGTCTAGCAATGTATCATATCTACCTGGTAGATATGGAATTTTGATAAAAATATCAAAAATACCCTTCAGTGAAAATTACCGTGCAACTTGATCTTACGATCATCCTGCATCTCGAATATAAGTTTGGGTATGAAAAAATATCAAACCTAATTTTATATTCATATTTATCTTGATCAAATAATAATGATTCAATTTATAAAATATTAAAAATTATTTCTAATTTTTTTTTTATAATGCTCTGATCAAAGTCTTCCTGAATCATTATTTGATTGAAGCAGATAGGATGCGATCTCCTCTTACTAGGAGTGATCGTTTCCATATTGACCTACTCACAACCTTCATAAGCAATCCATCATATCTAGAATACCCCATACATGATAAAATCATGAATGAGTATGATCCAAAATATGGATTCATGCTTATAAGGTTCTATGGCAGTCTCAGGTCAAAAGATTTACATGCACAATTCCCACTATGAGAAAAAATCTGTTGACATGTAGATAAGACTCCATCAGATGTTCTTTAATTGGATCAATTCAGTGAATTCATTCTCTAATGAACACTTACATCCTTATATTAGTGTCATATACAAGTAATTGTGAGATCAATTACCCTCTCTGCCGAGCATACACAGGATGTATCGGTCTTACTAGAAATATTGATCCCCTACTCAATGTTCCAACGACTAGGAATATTTAAAATTAGAGTTTTAAGGTTTTAGGTCTCACTTGGTATGATCGCATCATAACCCTAAAACCATAGCCCTAATTTATGGGGTTCATCAAAATAAGATGCAGCATATGATGAACTAAATACCTTTATTTATTTAAAACATCAGTACATGAGTTGTCGGGAGACAAAAAATATCCATCTATTTATACATTTTGATTGGCTTATAGGGCATATTCCTTTCAATCTCCCACTTGCACTAAAGCCAATCTCCCTTATATTTCAACCCCATACAATCGAGATGGCGATCGAATTGCTGCTGTGGTAAAGCTTTAGTGAATGGATCCACTATGTTGTTCTTTGTGTCTACTCGTTCAATAATAACATCTTATCTTTCAATTATTTCACGAACGAGATGGAAGCGTCTTAAAATGTGCTTGGATTTATGGTGAGACCTGGGTTCCTTTGCTTGAGCAACTGCTCCAGTATTATCACAATAAAGTGGTACTGGGTTCTCAATCTCAGGAACAACGCCCAATTCAGTGATGAACTTCTTCATCCAGACAGCTTCCTTGGCGGCTTCACTTGCAGCTATGTATTTTGCGTCTGTGGTTGAGTCAGCTACTGTTTGCTACTTAGAACTCTTCCAACTCACTGCTCCACCATTCAAAGTAAAGACATACCCTGAAATAGATTTGCTATCATCTGGGTCTGATTGAAAACTAGAATCAGAGTATCCTTCTAGTTTAAGATCAGATCCACCATATATGAGAAAAATATTCTTAGTTCTTCTTAAGTATTTTAGAATATTTTTTACAGCCTTCCAATGATCCTCTCCTGGATCAGCCTGAAATCTACTGGCTATGCCTAAGGCATAAGCTACATCAGGCCTGGTACATAACATAGCATACATTATTGATCCTACAGCCGAAGCATAAGGAATAGAACTCATTCTATTTCTCTCTTCAGTTGTCTTAGGAGACATCTTCTTAGAGAGATGTATGCCTTGACTCATGGGTAAATAACCTCTTTTACTTTCATTCATACTGAATCTTTTCAGTATTAAGTCAATGTACCTAGACTGAGATAAGTCTAGCATCCTTTTAGATCTATCTCTATAGATCTTTATACCAAGTATATAGGATGCTTCCCCCAAGTCTTTCATGGAAAACTTTTTGATAGCCATAATTTAACTATTTGTAACATTGGGATATCATTCCCAATAAGGAGTATGTCATCTACATACAGAACCAAGAAAACTAGGGCACTCCCACTAGTCTTCTTATACACACAAGGTTCATCCACATTTTTGATGAAGCCAAATTCTTTGATTGTTACATCAAAGCGGATGTTCCAACTCCTTGAGGCTTGCTTTAATCCATAAATGGATTTCTTAAGCCTGCATACTAGATTTGGTCTGTCATTTGAGACAAAACCCTCTGGCTGTGACATGTAGACCTCCTCTTCTAGAAAACCATTTAAGAAGGCGGTCTTCACATCCATTTGCCATATTTCATAATCATAGTATGTTTCTATTGCAAGCATTATCCGAATAGATTTGAGCATGGCAACAGGTGAAAAAGTTTCATCATAATCAATATCCTGTTTTTGTCTGAAATCTTTAGCTACCAATCTAGCTTTATAGGTTTCTATTTGACCATCTGCTCCAATCTTTTTCTTATAGACCCATTTGCACCCAATAGGGTTTACCCCTTCTGGTGCATCAACCAAAGTCCATACTTTGTTGGTGTACATGGAGTCCATTTCGAATTTCATAGCATCCTGCCATCTGTCTGAGTCCTTACTCATGACAGCTTCTATATAGGTCAAAGGTTCATCATTCTCAATGACTTGGGCTTCATTATTCTCAATAATGAACCCATACCTTATAGGTACATGTCGTACCCTCTCTGACCTACGGATAGGAGTTATGTGTTCTAGTTCTTCTTTATTTATGTGAATATTTGGTTGAGAAATATCTATTTATTTTTGTTGAACTTCATTAATTTCAATATTTCTCCCACTGCCTCTTTCTAGGATAAATTCTTTCTCCATGAAAATGGCATGCCTACTTACAAATACCTTTTGTTCAGTAGGGTGGTATAATAGATATCCTATACTATCCTTAGGATATCCTACAAATAAATATTTATCTACTCTAGTATCTAGTTTATGTCCAAAATTTCTTTTGACATATGCTGAACATCCCCATATCTTAAAATATTTAAGATTGGGCTTCTTACCTTTCCATATTTCATATGGAGTGCTAGATACAGATTTAGAAGGTACTCTATTCAAAATAATTATTGCGGTCTCTAAAGCATAACCCCAGAAGGAAGTAGGCAATTCAGTGAAGCACATCATGGATCGTACCATATCTAATAAGGTACGATCCTCCTTTCGGCTACACCATTTAATTGTGGCGTATAAGGAGGTGTCCATTCAGAGATAATTCCCTTTGCTTTAAGATGGTCTAAAAATTCATTGGACAAGTATTCTCCTCCTCGATCAGATCGAAGGATTTTTTTACTTTTTTCAGTTTGTTTTTCGACCATGCTTTGATACTCTTTGAATTTATCAAAGGCTTCGGATTTATGTTTCATAAGATACACATATCCAAACCTAGATAAATTATCTGTAAATGTAATAAAATATGTGTATCCACCTCTGGCATGAGTTGTCATAGGGCCACATACATCTGTATGTACAAGTCCTAACAACTCGTTTGTCCTATCTCCATGTCCACTAAATGAAGTCTTGGTCATTTTACCTATGAGACATGATTCACAAGTTTCTAATGATTCACAATCATAAGAATCAAAGAACTTTTTTTTGTACCACTTGTTAATTCTAGTCTCACTAATATGACCAAGTCGACAATGCCAAAGTAAGGTATTATTTATATTATCTCTCTTACGTTTACTCTTTTCATCAACATGAAAAATATTATCATTCAAGCATAGAGTCAACAAACCATTGTCAAAAATGCCATGACAAATTATTTCATTAGAAAAATTAATCGAGCAACCATTGCTCGTTACAGATATTTGATATCCTTGTTTTATCAACAAGGGTACAGATACAATATTTCTTATGATCTTAGGCATGTAATAACAATTTGTTAGCTCTAAGATCTTCCCAGAAGGAAACTGCAAGATATATGTCCCTACAGCTTCTGCTTGGATAGAATCTTCTCCAGCACCATAGAGCTCAAACTCTCCCTTCCTCAAACTTCTAATTTTCTGCAGCCCCTGCAATGATTTGTAGATATGAAAACCACAGGCAGTATTTAATACCCATGAGTTTGAAATGAAAGAATTCAATGATAATATTGTATGTATCTCATACATACCTTTTGGTGTATTATTTGTACCAATCTTCACTGTTGCAAGATAAGCCTTGCAATTCCTTTTCCAATGACCTGCCTTGCCGCAGTGGAAGCAGGTCGACTGTCCGGAGGTCTTCTTTCCCTTCTTTCTCTTATTTATACCACTTTTAGGGTTCAGCCTCCTTTTAGAACCCTTTTTGCCTACCTTCTTCTTGGAGATCCCATCCACAAGAAGAAGAGGAGCCTTATCCTTCTTGATATGGCTCTCTGCTGTTTTGAGCATATTTAACAGCTCAGGTAAGGAAGAATTCATTTTGTTCATGTGATAGTTCACGACAAACTGAGAAAATGATTCTGGAAGTGATTGCAGGATTAGATCCTGACTCAACTTCCCATCCATAACAAAACCTAATTGACCTAATCGAGTGATCAGGTCAATAACCATCAAAACATGGTTTTGTACGGATGACCCCTCTGTCATTCTGGCACGGAATGACTGCTCAGATATCTCATATCTTGCAGTCCTACTCTGTTCTCCATAAAGCTCTTTTAAATTGAGCAATATGGAATGAGTGTCCATGCTATCATGCTGCCTCTGTAACTCATTTGTCATAGAGGCAAGTATGATACACTTGACAGTTAAAGAATCATTTTGCCACATCCTATATGTGGTTTTTTCTTCCTCTGTGGCATCCTCCCCAACTGGCTCAATGTCAGGGGTATCGAGAATGTAAGAAAGCTTCTCTTGACTAAGTACTATTTTAAGATTTCTCAATCAGTCCACATAGTTGGTACCAGTCAATTTATTTGTATCCAAAATGGAGCGAAGTGAAAGTGAAGAAGCCATTAATCTACATAATAAAGAACATTACATAAGCGAACAACTCAAGATGATATACACAATTAAATTAGGACTTTAATTTTATTGTGTCTCCCACTATTTTTATCAGACATCATAACCCTCTAGTATGATGTTTGAGAAAACCCTGATTGATTTTCTTAGTGGGATTGAGACCCTAATTCCTTATAAAAGATCTTGTGGTTGCACAATAAACCTTTTATAATTTTAAAGGTAGGAAACTCTTTCCAATTGCATCTCATGCAATTCTCAATAAAAACCCTGGCCTCTAAAACATTAATAGCCTTGTGTTTATACAACAGACCATAATGTTTTAGTTAAGTAGGATCCTTCATTTTAATACAGTCAAAATAGAATATAAATGCTTTTGTGGTTACACAATAAAGTATTATACTCAAAAATTGCTGTAAGCATCTCGATGCGCCAGAACAATATTATGTCAGTTTCCATAATTGGTCTTGTGGTTACACAACAAACCTAATATGGTTCATGACATAGTAATGTCCTAGCATGAAGGAAGGCCATAATATAGTGAATATAACACTGAGCATCCCAGTCAAGAATTAAATTAATCTAATCAGCCAGGTAAGTGGAAGAGAGGTGGGGGTCCCCCCGTTGCTTTTCTTAGACACCAATAAATTTTGGCCAGGTCAGACAACGGAACCAATTAGAAACCACATTCTCTTTACCAATTATGAACCACTTTCCTAGACATCGATTGATCAATTAGACATCATCGATTGGTTCTGCTATTGGTTAATTACACTACAACTTAATATCATTTTACAGAGGATTTTTCAGGTCTCAATGCATATTTAATTTCTACATGAATAAAAGAAATTAGCATCATAGTGAACACACTTCAACATGACAAAGCAACATTCCATAATTATATACATCATATTTTAATTATGAAATAATGAATATGATCTCATCATATAGCATCATAGTGAGCACAATTCAATATGACAAAGCAACATTCCATAATTATATATGTTGGGTATAAAATACCCACAGCCGAAGTCCTCAACAGAATCAACGATTCCGCCCACGATGCCGACCTCAAAGGAAGACTCCGCCCGGACTCCTATGGGAGCCGAGCTTCGTCCTCGACTCCAACGGCTGCAGACAGACTTCGTCCGGACTCCTACGGGAGCCGGACTCCGCCGACAACTCCGACCTCAAGTTGACTCCGCCCGGACTCCTATGGGAGCCGGGCTCCGTCCTCAACATCAACTGTTGGTAAGCCCCATCCGGACTCCTACGGGAGCCGGACTTGGCCTTTAACTTTGATTGCAGGAAGACTCCGCCCGGACTCCTATGGGAGCCGGGCTTCGTCCTCGACTCCAACGGCTGCAGACAGACTTCATCCGGACTCCTACGGGTGCCGGACTCCGTCGATAACTCCGACCTCAAGTTGACTCCGCCCGAACTCCTACGGGAGCCGGGCTCTGTCCTCAACATCAACTGCTGGTAAGCCCCGTCCGGACTCCTACGGGAGCCGGACTTGGCCTTTAACTTTGATTGCAGGAAGACTCCGCCCGGACTCCTACAGGAGTTGGGCTTCGTCCTCGACTCCAACGGCTGTAGACAGACTTCGTACGGACTCCTACGGGAGCCGGACTTCACCGACAACTCCGACCTCAAGTTGACTCCGCCCGGACTCCTACGGGAGCCGGGCTCCGTCCTCAACATCAACTGCTGGTAAGCCCCATCCGGACTCCTACGGGAGCCGGACTTGGCCTTTAACTTTGATTGCAGGAAGACTCCGCCCTGACTCCTACGGGAGCCGGGCTTCATCCTCGACTCCAACGGCTGCAGACAGACTTCGTCCGGACTCCTACGGGAGCCGGACTCCGCTGACAACTCCGACCTCAAGTTGACTCCGCCCGGACTCCTACGGGAGCCGGGCTCCATCCTCAACATCAACTGCTGGTAAGCTCCGTCCGGACTCCTACGGGAGTCAGACTTCGCCTTTAACTTTGATTGCAGGAAGACTCCACCCGGACTCCTACGGGAGCCGGGCTTCGTCCTCGACTCCAACGGCTGCAGACAGACTTCGTCCGAACTGCTACGGGAGCCGGACTCCGACGATAACTTCAACCGCAAGGGGGACTCCACCCAGACTCCCACAAGAGCCGGGCTCCGTCGCTGACTCTGATTGCCGGTAAGATCCGTCCGGACTCCCACGGGAGCTGGACTTTCCACCTGACTTTAGTTGCAGAGGACTCCGCCCGGACTCCTACGGGAGCCAAACTCCATCATCAGCTCCGACCACTTTCGAGCTTCAGCCGATGGATCTGCACTCTCTGACAGGCTATTTTAACGGCCACGATCCTGCTCCACTTCCTGTGGCAGATTCTGTGCAGCTCCATCACTCTCTGACAGGCCGCAGTAACCGTCGCAGCTCTGCTCCACTTCCTGTGGCGGATTCCGCACAGCTCCACTACCCCCTGGCAGGCTACAATAACGGCCACGATCCTGCTCCACCTCCTGCAACGGATATCGAGCGATTCTCCCATCTGCTGGCAAGTCACGACAACGGACGCTGCTCCACTCCCCGCAACTGATTCCACGTGGCGAGCTACGGCGATAGCCATGATTCTGCTCCACTACCCTTCGTAATAAATTCCCCCTGACTATGGGCAGCCCACTACCAGACGGTTACAAAATATCGCCATCAATCCATTACCTCCTCCGCCTATAAAAAGGGGGGACCCAGATACGCTATTCTTTAAGCTCATTTCTTATCTCAAAACTCTGCTAAATTCTCCGTTCGAGCGCTCCATTCTTGTTGAGGCAGAGAACTGACTTGAGCGTCGGAGGGTCTTGCTGGAGCAACCCCACCTCCGGTTTAGACTTCCCTTGCAGGTCCCTACGGCGACCGCGACTTTCCTGACTCCAGCTTCTCCGGCGCAAGCGGATTTTTGCACCAACAGGATTGGCGCTAGAGAAAGGGGGGCGAACCTTCGCAGTACCCTTGTTCTTAAACGAGCGTTCAACGGAGCCACCTCCGATCATCTCCTCCGACACCCACTCCTTATTTTTCCCCGCTGGGTCCACACTCGATGCCTCCACGCAAGGCGTCCACATGACAGTCCACGGCCTCCGCGGCCAGATCTCAGGCTCCAGCCTCCCCTTCTATTTCTCAACCTCCTCCTCCTCCTCCTCCAGCGGCGGCGGTCGGCGCGGAGCAGTTTGACTTGCTGGCACAGCAGGTCAGAGGCCTTGTCGAAGCTGTGCAAGCAATGCAGCAGCCGTAGCTGCAGGCGTCAGCGCACCCGGAAAGGGCATCTCCGGAATGCCAGAACCCGACGGCGGGGCAGGCCACCTGGGCCAGCCGCCCCATCCTTCCTGGGAAAACAAACCCGAGGGTAGAGAGCCCTCAATCGGACCACGACTCCACCCCTGGAAGATCCCTGCCCCCGTTCTGCCAGAGGACCCTCGAGACTCGAAGTCGAGAGGATTTCCTGGACCGGAGGCTCCAGGAGATGAACCGGCGGATTGAAGAACTCCGCCATGCGCCCCTCGCTTATGGTGAGGACATTTGTACTGACCCTCCCTTCTCCCAAACGATCATGCAGGAACCGATCCCGCCAAACTTCAAGCTTCCCCAGTTCGAAAGCTACGACGGGACTTCGGACCCGGTTGATCATCTGGAGGCCTTCCGGATGATGATGCTGCTTCACGGTGCTCCTGACGCTATCTTATGCCGGGCTTTCCCATCTACTTTAAAGGGAGCAGCGAGGAACTGGTATTCGGCTTTGAAACCGGGTACCATCTTCTCCTTCGATCAAATGAGCCACCAATTTGTGGCCCATTTTGTCAGCAGCCAGCGCCCCCAGAAGGGTTCGGAGTCCCTCATCAACATCAAGCAGAGGGAAGGAGAGTCCATACGGGCCTACATCAACCGCTTCAACATCGCGGTGCTGGAGGTCCGGAACTTGGACCAATCAGTTGCCATGGCCGCCCTGAAAGGCGGCCTTCAGAAGAATGATCTTTTGTTCTCCCTGGAGAAGAAGTATCCCAGAGATTTTGTCGATTTGCTGGCTCGGGCTGAGGGATACGCTCGAGCGGAAGAAGCCTTCAAAATAAAGGATGAAGAGATAGCAAGGGAGCGGCAAGCGGGAGATTCGAGTAAGCCCGCAGTTGAGAAAAGGCCAAAGGAAGTCCGACCGCATTCTCGATCCCCTCCTGGGCATAAGCGCGCCCATACTCCACCCCGGGCACGCAGGCAGAGAAGCCCAGACCGTGGGGTTCGGCGGGGTTCCCCACCAGGGAGATTCCGCAACTACGCCCCCCTCAACACCTCGAAGGCCCAGGTATTAATGGAGGTCAGGGAGCAGCTCCCTAGGCCGGAGAGGATGCGCACACACCCCGGGAAGCGCAACCCCAACAAGTTCTGCCTCTACCACCGCGACCACGGCCACGACACAGAGGAATGCATCCAGCTCCAGGACGAGATCGAGGAGCTCATTCGGCGAGGTCGACTTGACAGATTCATCCGCCGCAGGCCTGAGGGTAGAGGAGACCGGCCAAGAGCCCTTCCACAGCCTGAACCACCGAGAAGGGAGGAGCAACCCGGGGATCGGCCTCCTATCGGGACCATCGACTCCATCACCGGAGGGCCTCAAGGAGGAGCGGGCCACCCGCGACCGAGGAGCTCGGAAAACCTGTAAATGTATCACTTACGATTTCGCCTTGAATCTAATTTTCTTTCTACTTAACGTGCTCTTCCCACCTGGCATGAATTTATTATGACTGGATACGACCCCACCGAACGCTTAAAACATAGCCATGTCAGGAACAGGAGGAGAACCTCGTCCTGACATGAGCAAAGTCAAAGGCCCGATTCTTTTAGACCGGATGGGGGGAGAGGCCTTACAACACCCTAATGTGCCCCCACAGCCATGTCAGGAACAGGAGGAGAACCTCATCCTGACATGAGCAAAGTCAAAGGTTCGGTTCTTTTAGATCGGATGGGGGGAGAGGCCTTACAATGCCCTAATGTGCCCCCACAGCCATGTCAGGAATAGGAGGAGAACCTCGTCCTGACATGAGCAATGTCAAAGGCCCGGTTCTTTTAGATCGGATGGGGGGAGAGGCCTTACAACGCCCTAATGTACCCCCACAGCCATGTCAGGAACAGGAGGAGAACCTCGTCCTGACATGAGCAAAGTCAAAGTCCCGGTTTTTTTAGATCGGATGAGGGGAGAGGCCTTACAACGCCCTAATGTGCCCCCACAGCCATGTCAGGAACAGGAGGAGAACCTCGTCCTGACATGAGCAAAGTCGAAGGCCCGGTTCTTTTAGATCGGATGGGGGGAGAGGCCTTACAGCGCCCTAACGCACCCCCACAGCCAAGCCGGGAATGGGAGGAGAACCTCACACTGGCTCGAACAAAAAGGAAGACTTCACCCGGACTCCTACGGGAGCCAGGTTCCGTCCACAAGGAAGACTTCACCTGGACTCCTACGGGAGCCGGGTTCTGTCCACAAGGAAGACTTCACCCGGACTCCTACGGGAGCTGGGTTCCGCCCACAAGGAAGACTTCACCCGAACTCCTACGGGAGTCGGGTTCCGTTCATAAGGAAGACTTCACCCGGACTCCTACGAGAGCCGGGTTCCAGCCACGATGCCAAGGAAGACTTCACCCGAACTCCTACGAGAGCCGGGTTCCAGCCACGACGCCAAGGAAGACTTCACCCGGACTCCTATGAGAGTCGAGTTCCAGCCACGACGCCAGGGAAGACTTCACCCGGACTCCTACGAGAGCCGGGTTCCATCCACGATGCCAAGAAAGACTTTCGGCACCCATTAGGAAGACAACGACATCCTCGAAATAATATGGGGCCCGGACGACCAAGCTCGAGCTTGCGGCCACGCACGATGAGAAAGGCGAGCTAACGCATCGACGATCGGGCGCCCCCTGACGACGTCTACATCAGACAAGTCAAACGACAAGAAAGGTTCGGCAGACAACAATATTAGTGCAACGCACGGATGAGGTAACACAAAATGCTCTTTTTATTCCATTTTCGATATACACACTACAAAGCCAGGAAGGCCAAGGAAAGAAGGGCAAAACGACAAAAAGAAAGTAACTACATGACAAGACAAAAAGACAAAAAGAGCTCTAAGGAGGCCCTGCTCCCTCCGACCTAGAGTTATCTATTCCGCCCCTCAACCAGGACTGCCTCAGATTCTCAATTTCCTCTTCTAACTCTTCCCTCTTTCGCAGCGCATCCTGGAGCGCCCGACGAAGTTGCTGGCTCTCAGCCTCCGCCTCTCGGGGCCTCTTCCTCAAAACTTCAGACTCCGCCTCCGCGTCCGCGACGGCCCGCCGCTCGAGTGCCAGTTGGATCTTCACTTGTTGCAGCTCGGCTGTCTTTTCCCCGAGGGAGACAGAAATCCCCTCCACGGTGCCTCTTAGGGCTTGGAGCTCTTCAGAATCTTGGGCGGAAGTAAGCTGTGCCCTGCCAGCCAGCTGTCTCTGGAGACGGACGACTTCGTCGGCTGCCGTCCTGAATCTCCCTTTGTATTCTTCCACTTGCCTGCGCCAGCTAGCCCGTTGCACGTCGTGGCTCACCTCGGCATCCTGAAGCTGCTGCTGAAGGTCGGAAACCTTCTGCGACCATCTCTGGTCATCGTCGACCCGGGCCAAGAGCCGGGATGAATTTCCTTCCAGCTGGCCGATCTTCCCCTTCGCAGCTGACAGTTCCACCTTGAGGGCGCTGATCCTGGCGGCCTGGGCCCAAATTCGGTCACTAGAGCTCTTCTTGCATTCCTCGAGCTCCTTTGCGAAGTTCGCCTTCCTCCGGCTATACTCCATGATCCCCTTCACATGGAGACTCCAAAAGTGGGCGGCCTCAGCGGCGGCTTCAGAGTGACCTTCTCTCGATTTGCGGAGCTCAGCTTCCATCTTCTTTAACTTCTTCGTCAGGTGAAGGACCTCCTTTTTCAACCGCTGGATCGTCGATTTCAGCGGGACCCCCAAGGGCAGGGGGAGTGCTTCTGCAGGACACTGCCATCGGAAGGTAAAGGCATCAAAGAATGATTCATTGCAAAAAGAAAAACAGAGAGAAGGAGGGAGGAGGAAAGAGAAGCCGTCCGCAACGAGAAATTCAACTTTATTGATTGAATGATTTTTAAAGACAAATGGAAAAGAAAAATTGCGACGAAATAAAGGTACAAGATCGGAGGTCTCAGACCTTAGGGGCGGGGGGTGGAGAACTCGGCGCGGGGGCTGCGACAGCAGTGGCAGCTGACGAGGGGCCGGCCTCATCCTCAGACTCCTCGCCTAGGAAGCTGAGGTCGAGCTCTGAAAATTTTTTGGCCACCTTCTCTTGGCAGAGCTCGAACCCCTTAATGAACGCTTCCTGGCCGAACTGGATATTCAGGTCCCTCATCTCCGCGGAGGTCTTGAATTTCTCCACCGTAAGGGCTCTGGCCTCCGAGACCAGGATCGGAGTTTGCTCGACCAAGTGGGCGACCTCGGCCTCCGCCTTCCTCGTCGATTCCTCCAAGATCTGCCTCTCCTCCTCCCGGGCTTTCTTCTCCCTTTCCAGGGCCTCCTGGAGGGCGGCTACTTTGGCCATCTTTGCTTGGAGACGAGCAACCTCCACCTGACAGCGTTCCTCCACCTGGAGGATGTCCCTCCTCGTACGGCTCATCATCTCGATATAGGTGAGGAGCTGGTGCCCAATCTGCAAAGACAGCTAGAGAATCAGTACAAAGGCCAAATAGCCACGTAAATGAAGAGTCGCTCACCTCAAGGAAGGACCCCAAAGAATCCCAAGCCCGCTGCTCAGGATCGGTGCGGTCGATCCTCTCCACGACATCAGGCAGAATGCAGCCGTCGATCAGCCGCCTGATCAAGTCCTATCATTGAAGGGATTCTCCGACCCCTCCTCGGAGCAGAGGGACTCATCCGCAGTATTTCGGCGGCTACTCGCCCTGCGGGCCACCGATTTCCTCCTTTTCCCCACGGCGGGCGCCTCCGTGGGGCGAACCCCCGGGGCAGGGGCCCCAATCGGCGGACTCCTCGAGGAGGCCCGGGGAGCTGTTGGCTCGGCATCCGAGGGAATGTCGATGGCCGGGGCCACCTGGATGGGTGCCGCTAAGCTCGTCTCCTCTGCCCTGGCCCTCTTCGCCAATCCGGAGGTCGTAGCGCCCTTTCTCTTGTGGACCCTCATGCCCCTGGCGAGCCTCCGCACTGCTTCGGCGTCCATTCCTAAAAAAAAAAAAAAAAAAAAAAAAAAAGAAGAGAAGAAAAGGAGAGGAAAAGGAAAGAAGAAAAAGAAGCAAACCAATCAGTCCAAAAAAAAAAAAAAAAGAAAAGAGAGAAAAGAAAGAAAAGAGAAAGAAAGAAACAGAGGGGAAAAAGAGAGAGAGGGAAGAGGAGGTAAAAAGAAGAAGAGAAGGGAAGCATGAAAAGAGAAGATAAGGTAAAAGATGAATACTCGCTGGATCCTGGGGACTCAGGCCGATGTTGAAAAGAAACTGCTCCCTCAGAAGATTGGGAAGGGAAGGAGCGGAATAAGCTAGAAGCTTCTGGGCGGCCTGGAGGTCGTCCTCCCCCAGGCTGGGAGCCCGACAGACAGAATCCCTCAGAGAGCCCCAAGGGGGCAGGCCCAGTTTCAGGGTCGGGCAATGGACGAAGAGGTATTTCCCCTTCCAATTGTGAATCGAAGAAGGGGCGCCTTTCAGCAACCCCTTCTTGCCGAACTGGGAGGAGAAGTACCACCAGTCCTTCACCGAAGGATGGCGCTTGAAGGTATAGAAGTGCCTAAACAAAGAGAGAGATGGCTGGACCTCGACTACGTGGCAGAGAAGAGAAATCCTATCAAAAACCTAAAAGAATTAGGGGCCACGGAAGCCAAGGAGATGTCCAAGAAACGGAAGAGGGCAACGACAAAGGAAGGAAGCGGAAGCCAGAGTCCGGCATGGAACACTTCCTGGTACAAGCAAAAGTGACCCGGAGGAGGAGTGCTGGCCCGGTCAGAAGGGTCAGGCAGCTCCAGGTCATACTCCGGAGGAACTCCGTACTGAACCCTTATCAGAAGGAGATCCTCCGAGGTCAGGAAACACGGAATGGCACCCGGCGCAAAAATCGGGCGGAGCCCAGCCCCAGACGCGGGTTCGTCTGCAGAGACGGAGACCTGGGGGTTTGAGGCAGAAGAACTCTCGGAACTGCAGGGAGCAGAAGAGCCGGAAGACATTTTGAGTAGTTTCGAAGGGGGGGGGCTCTAAAGGACCCTAAGAAGGGGACAGAAGGGGGAATGAGAGGTCACAGGAAGCTAACTCGGAGGGATGCAAAAAGATAATGACAGAAAAGAAGTCCCTAGGTGGTGAGAAGAAGGTTGGCGGTGCTGGAACTAACCAATATCGCTCTGAGGGACCCGAGGAACGAAAACAGGAGACGCCTACGACTCGAGAAGACGCCCACTAAAACAGGGCTCTCGAAGAAAAGGCAAACGCTGGTAAGAACTCAGGAACGAAGTAGGGCACCTAAAGGTGGGAGGACGGGTTTAAATAGATCCTGGGATCTAGCACCATAATGATCGCGAATCCCCCCAGGCCGGTCCGCATCCGACATGTGTCCCACTCCCCCTGGCAGGCGGCTAAAAGCGGCTGACGGTTGGCAGGGCCATTATTGTACCGTACCTAGGCCAGTGTACCTGCGGGAATTTTGAAGAGTCACTTCGCACCATCCCAATTCGAAAAGACTCCAGCACGCGCGTAATTAATGCCCAAAATATCTGGGGGCAGCATTGCGTGGGATTCGAGGGGACGGCTTCGGCTGTACCCATCTCTCTGTACTTCCTTCGTTCGAAATTCAAACTCGGAAGTAGGGAGACTGGTGTTGGGTATAAAATACCCACAGCCGAAGTCCTCAACAGAATCAACGATTCCGCCCACGATGCCGACCTCAAAGGAAGACTCCGCCCGGACTCCTATGGGAGTCGGGCTTCGTCCTCGACTCCAACGGCTGCAGACAGACTTCGTCCAGACTCCTACGGGAGCCGGACTCCACCGACAACTCCGACCTCAAGTTGACTCCGCCTGGACTCCTACGGGAGTCGGGCTCCATCCTCAACATCAACTGCTGGTAAGCCCCATCCGGACTCCTACGGGAGCCGGACTTGGCCTTTAACTTTGATTGCAGGAAGACTCCGCCCGAACTCCTATGGGAGCCGGACTTCGTCCTCGACTGCAACGGCTGCAGACAGACTTCGTCCGGACTCCTACGGGAGCCGGACTCCGCCGACAACTCCGACCTCAAGTTGACTCCGCCCGGACTCCTACGGGAGCCGGGCTCCGTCCTCAACATCAACTGCTGGTAAGCCCCGTCCGGACTCCTACGGGAGCCGGACTTGGCCTTTAACTTTGATTGCAGGAAGACTCCGCCCGGACTCCTACGGGAGCCGGGCATCGTCCTCACTCCAACGACTGCAGACAGACTTCGTCCGGACTCCTACGGGAGCCGGACTCCGCCGACAACTCCGACCTCAAGTTGACTCCGCCCGGACTCCTACGGGAGCCGGGCTCCATCCTCAACATCAACTGCTGGTAAGCCCCGTCCGGACTCCTACGGGAGCCGAACTTGGCCTTTAACTTTGATTGCAAGAAGACTCCGCCCGGACTCCTACGGGAGCCGGACTTCTTCCTCGACTCCAACGACTGCAGACAGACTTCGTCCGGACTCCTACGGGAGCCGGACTCCGCCGACAACTCCGACCTCAAGTTGACTCCGCCCGGACTCCTACGGGAGCCGGGCTCCATCCTCAACATCAACTGCTGGTAAGCCCCGTCCGGACTCCTACGGGAGTCGGACTTCGCCTTTAACTTTGATTGCAGGAAGACTCCGCCCGGACTCCTACGGAAGCCGGGCTTCATCCTCGACTCCAATGGCTGCAGACAGACTTCGTCCGGACTCCTACGGGAGCCGAACTCCGACGACAACTTCAACCGCAAGGGGGACTCCGCCCGGACTCCCACAAGAGCCGGGCTCCGTCGCTGACTCTGATTGCCGGTAAGATCCGTCCGGACTCCCACGGGAGCCGGACTTTCCACCTGACTTTAGTTGCAGAGGACTCCGCCTGGACTCCTACGGGAGCCGAACTCCGTCATCAGCTCCGACCACTTTCGAGCTTCAACCGATGGATCTACACTCCCTGATAGGATGTTTTAACGGCCATGATCCTGCTCCACTTCTTGTGGCGGATTTCGTGCAGCTCCATCACTCCCTGACAGGCCGCAGTAACCGTCGCAGCTCTGCTCCACTTCCTGTGATGGATTCCGCACAGCTCCACTACCCCCTGGCAGGCCACAATAACGGCCACGATCCTGCTCCACCTCCTGCAATGGATACCGGGCGATTCTCCCATCCGCTGGCAAGTCATGACAACGAACGCTGCTCCACTCCCCGCAACTGATTCTACGTGGCGAGCTACGGTGATAGCCATGATTCCGCTCCACTACCCTTCGCAATAAATTCCCCCTGACTATGGGCGGCCCACTACCAGACGGTTACAAAATGTCACCATCAATCCGTTACCTTCTCCGCCTATAAAAAGGAGGGACCCAGATACGCTATTCTCTAAGCTCATTTCTTATCTCAAAACTCTGTTAAATTCTCCGTTCGAGCGCTCCATTCTTGTTGAGGCAGAGAACTGACTTGAGCGTCGGAGGGTCTTGCCGGAGCAACCCCACCTCCGGTTTAGACTTCCCTTGCAGGTCCCTGCGGCGACCGCGACTTCCCCGACTCCAGCTTCTCCGACGCAAGCGAATTTTTGCACCAACAATATACATCATATTTTAATTATGAAATAATGAATATGATCTCATCATATAGCATCATAGTGAACACAATTCAATATTACAGAGCAACATTCCAAAATTATATACATCATGATTTAATTATGAAATAATGAATATGATCTCATCATATTAATATCATATTAAAATATAAATAATGATCATATCATATTTATAAGATTGCCTTTAAATCATTAACATATCATCATATGATTTAATTCTAACAAGGTGGCTCTGATACCACTGAAAGGTTTTAATACAATGGCGGAAGCACGGATTTCAAAGCAATTATTATGAAATCAAAAAAATAAAATCTAACTCCAAGATCACCTTATCAGAAATTAAACCATATAATTTACATTAATATCAAATAAAAGATATAGAAACATACCTCTCATCGCTAAACCCTGATTTGTGCTTTGTTACCGGCAGCAATCTGTTTGGGTTTCCACCAGGTGCCCACGTGTTCACCCTCCAACATTGATCCACACGGGGACTCGATCAACCCTCTAGCACTTATTAGAAAATACTCTACAATTAAATTCTGATTTATCAGAATTTAAATGCAATTTGGGCAGAACCTCCTTTCTTGGCTTTGCTGTCACACTGTTGGACATTTTCTTCCCTTTCTTTCTTGCTCCTTGTCTCTTTAATTTTTATTACAATTTTCTAAGCCTTTTGGAAGATTTCTTGTCCTTTATCAAGATCTTATCTAGGCTAGAGAGAAAGAATAAAGAAAATTGGACAAGCAGAGCCTCTTGTAAGAAAGAAAGAAGATTTCTGATTCATCGAGACTCCTCGACGTGCACCCCTATTTATATTGCACGTAAAGGTGCAATCCAAAACATCTCACGCCCTCTTACAATTTATCTCATGCCTCTTGTCTATTTCTCACACCCCATAAGTTAAGAAATGCCATGTGTACATCAAAGTTGGGTTGAAGAGATGCCTTATTTCAGAAAGACTCTTCGATCTTAACTTACGGTGTTCAGATGAGAAGTCACGAAGCTTCTCTTATTGGCGCCATCAACCCATGCCTTTGGATCTGGAAGGAAGCCCATCCAATGGCCAAGATAGATGGCACCAACTTGAAGAATGGTGCAAGAGATTAAAGGGCGTGGATAATTTAAAACTTATCTCCCCATTTGAAATTTCAAAGGGGCGCTTCCAAGAGGTGGCGCATGGATTTAATCCTTATCCCTTCTCTTAATTCTTCTACGATGAGTTTAATACTCAGAAGGACTCTTAGGCACCTCCTAAGACATCTGAAATACATTTGTAGAATAAAAGTTACGGAGAAAAATAGGATAGACCTTATCTAAAGGTGGCGCCAACTCCATCCATGCGCCATGTGGCTCATGCGCATGGATTCAAATCCACACGCCAAGAGAGAGACTCTTAGGCGTGTGGTTCCCTGGTTTTTGGCACCCAACAGCAAGCCCAATTAAAACACTTCAAACCCACTTCAAGACCAAATCCAATTTGGCTCAAATTGGTTCTAAATTAGCCCAAATCAGAACCCGATTCGAATTCAATTCGAATCTAAATGCTAGGGTTTGCAACATGTGCTAGCATGTTCAACTTGCAAACATGGTTTAATTAAATTAAACCCATGATCAATTTTCTTTGTGTGTGACCCATTGGGTTCCACATCTAGCTAGTAGTGAGTCCAGGTGCAATTTAAACTAATTTGGTTAGAACACAATCTAGCCGATTTAGGTCAAATCAAGCTGAACCGTTTTGATCAATCAGAACAGCTTTTAATTAATGATCGAATTAAACTCTTTAATTCGATCAAACTCACAAGACATGATTGATGTCTAGCAACGTATCATGTCTACCTGATAGATATGGAATTTTGATGAAAATACCAAAAATACCCTTCAGTGAAAATTACCGTGCAACTTGATCTTATGATCATCCTGCATCTCGAATATAAGTTTGGGTATGAAAAAATGTCAAACCCAATTTTATATTCATATTTCTCTTGATCAAATAATAATGATTCAATTTATAAAATATTAAAAAATATTTTTAATTTTTTTTTATAATGCTCTGATCAAAGTCTTCCTGAATCATTATTTGATTGAAGCAGATAGGATGCGATCTCCTCTTACTAGGAGTGATCGTTTCCATATTGACCTACTCACAACCTTCATAAGCAATCCATCATATCTAGAACACCCCATACATGATAAAATCATGAATGAGTATGATCCAAAATATGGATTCATGCTTATAAGGTTCTATGGCAGTCTCAGGTCAAAAGATTTACATGCACAATTCCCACTATGAGAAAAAATCTGTTGACATGTAGATAAGACTCCATCAGATGTTCTTTAATTGGATCAATTCAGTGAATTCATTCTCTAATGAACACTTACATCCTTATATTAGTATCATACACAAGTAATTGTGAGATCAATTATCCTCTCTGTCGAGCATACACAAGATGTACCAGTCTTACTGGAAACATTGATCCCCTACTCAATGTTCCAATGACTAGGAATATTTAAAATTAGAGTTTTAAGGTTTTAGGTCTCACTTGGTATGATCGCATCATAACCCTAAAACCATAGCCCTAATTTATGGGGTTCATCAAAATAAGATGCAGCATATGATGAACTAAATACCTTTATTTATTTAAAACATCAGTACATGAGTTGTTGGGAGACAAAAAATATCCATCTATTTATACATTTTGATTGGCTTATAGGGCATATTCCTTTCAGGCCTATGTGCACATTGGAGCTGGTGAGCGGAGCAAGCTAGACGCCAGATCACGCAAGATGGTGTTTCTAGGCTATCCGCGAGGAGTTAAGGGATACAGGCTGTGGGATCCCTTGGAAAAGAAGGTCATCATTAGTCAGGATGTGACTTTTGATGAGGAGTTAGTCCTACAGAGGCGAGCAGGCATGGAGGAGCAGCAGGAGCAGAAGGAGGTCCAGCAGGATACTGTTAGACAGCTTACCTCTTTGATTTTGCCTTTTGCAGGTACTACTGGAGGACATAACATTCAGGTGGAGCACCTACCTAAGGTGTCTCCATAGGTGGAGAGGACTCAGACAGATAATCGAGGTGAAGAGTTCCAGCAGGAGCGAACTGGACCGAGGACTGATATCGGTGTTGCCCTACACAAGCCCAAGAGGACCATCAGGCAACCGGACCGATATGGCTATGAGGAGATGCTGTCATATGCCCTGGTGACAGTGAATAGAGACCCATATACATATCAGGAGGCTATTGAGAGCCAGGACAGAGAGCGATGGGTCCAGGCGATGTCCGAGGAGATACAGTCTCTCCATCAGAACCAGACATGGCGATTGGTGCAGTTGCCACAGAGGAAGAGGCCCATTGGCTGCAAATGGGTCTACAGTCGCAAGGAAGGGCCTTCAGAGCAGGGAGATATCAGATTCAAGGTGAGGTTAGTGGCCAAGGGATACTCCCAGAAGGAAGGCATCGACTTCAGCGAGGTCTTCTCTCCCGTCGTCAGACATACTTCCATCAAAGTGTTGCTGAGCATTGTAGCAGCTCAGGATTTAGAGCTGGAGCAGATGGATGTCAAGACGGCATTCCTCTATGGCCATTTGGAGGAGAGGATTTACATGGAGCAGCCACCCAATTTCAGGGATCCAGGATCAGAGGGAAAGGTTTGTTTGTTGCAGAAGTCACTGTACGGGCTGAAGCAGTCACCGAGGCAATGGTACAAGCGTTTCGACTCCTGTGTGCGCAGCATTGGACTTTCCAGGTGCGAGTTTGATCCTTGTGTTTATGTTCGTCTCTTGAGGATGGTTCTAGGGTGTTCCTACTCTTGTATGTAGATGACATGCTTATAGCATGCAAGAGTAGAAAGGTTGTGCAGGATCTGAAGGCATCCTTATCTCGGGAGTTTGAGATGAAGGATTTGGGCCCTGCAAGGAAGATCCTAGGCATGAAGATTTTCAGAGACCGAGCTCGGAGGGTGCTGCATCTATCTCAGTGGGGGCTACATACAGAAGGTCTTAGAGAGGTTCGGGATGAAGGAAGCAAAGCCGACGGAGCTGCCACTTGCCGGTCACTTCAGACTCTCGAAGACCATGGTGCCACAGACTGAGGTGGAGACTCAGGAGATGGAGACGGTCCCATATGCTTCAGGAGTTGGGAGCTTGATGTATGCGATGGTCTATTATAGGCCAGACATCGCTCATGCAGTGAGTCAGGTTAGCAGGTTCATGGCGCAGCCTGGCAGGGAGCACTAGAGAGCTCTGAAGTGGATATTCAGATACTTGGTGGGTTCAGTTGGAGTTCGCATCTGCTAAGAACAGTGAGGAGGTGCAGTGGGATACTCTGACATGTCCAGAGAGGCTCAGGGGCTAATTGGCGGTTATGTAGATGCAGACTTCGATGGAGATGTAGATACCCGGAGGTCTACGACAGGCTTCATCTTTAGCATGTATGGAGGTCCTATTTCTTGGAGATCGATTCTGCAGCCTATCACGGCCCTATCAACTACAGAGGCAGAATACATCGGGCTGACAGAAGCAGCTAAGGAGGCAATTTGGCTGAAGAATTTGTTGACAGAGATGGGCATTACTCAGGAGGCCATTAGAGTGCACTATGACAGCCAGAGTGCCCTTTTACTAGCACAGAACTCAGTCTATCATGCAAGGACAAAGCACATCGACATTCGGTATCATCGGATCAGGGAGCTTGTGGAGGATGGCGAGGTGGAGCTGGTAAAGGTACACACCAAGGAGAACCCAGCAGATGCACTTACGAAGGTACTTCCACGGGACACCTTTTAGAGATGTGTTGAGCTGATTCGGCTGATGGACAGAGTGGAGCTGGTTGAGGCCTTGGGACACCAAGGTGGAGATTGTTGTGATTCGGGTGGTGTGCCCAAGGCCCAGGGGACCAAGGCTAAGGCCAAGGTCCATCATTCATGAGGGCTTCATGGAGGCTCTAGGGCTAGTTGGGCCCTAGGTTGAAAGGCTGTGGGCCTTTTGGGTTCTTGAGGTCTAGGTTATGTGGGCCTCAAGGGACCAACTCTTTATGGGCCAGGTCTAGGCTCAGGATAGGTGAGATTAGATCGAGTTATGGGTGTACATGGGCTTGGGTTAACCTAATCTCCCATAGAGTTGGCCAAGGGAGTTTTGGGTTTGGGTCACTTGACCCTGTGTTTATATATACATGCACTGTATAGGTTTGATTAAGCCAAGGAATACGAAAACCCTTTCTCCCAAGTCTCTCTCTCTCTCTTCTCTCTCTCTCTTCAGCTATTGTCCATGCCCCAGGAGCAAGAAACCCTAGGGTTTCTTGCCGCCAGGTCCATAGAAGGCAAGAAAAGCAGGGGAGGTGCTAGGGTTTTGAGCCCCTCCCCCTTTGTGCCGCCAACCATATTGCCTCTCCCTCTCTTGCAGCCACCCAAATATTAGATCCAGAACTTGAAATCTCTTGCTACAAGGTTGGTACAAGTTTCTCTCAGATCTGGAGTTGATCTGAGGTCGTTTGAGGTGTGGGTGAGATCTCCATCAACAGATCTACAGGAAAGGCTGCAGCAGGATAGATCTGCAAGGTCTGGTTCTATCTATCTTCTTCCCTATCTAGAATATCCCAATTTGAGATCTATGAATTGAAAGACCTCGATCCAGGCCTGATCTGGTTGGATACCAGATCTTGGATTTTTTAGAGGTGATCTTAGAGGCGTTCTTCATCTGGAACGAAAGGTTGATGAAGAAGACAGCAACCAGGCTGATTTCGTAAAGGGCCTTCGATCGAGTCCAGAAGTCTCCAGATTTGTTCGTTGCTGGTTTTGCTGCACCCAAGGTTTGTGGGAGGAGCTGGAATTGTGCTCTAATAGGCTAAGCCATCTAGCACAAACTGTTAGGTTGATCTAATTAAAACTAATTAAACCAGTTGGTGTCTCTAAGGTAAACCAGACTGGTGGTTTTTAATTGGCAGTCTGCTTACCTTGCCATTTTTAATGGTGTCTAAGGCAAGCTTTGGCAGACCCTCCCACCGATCGAACTTATCTGGCCTCTTGGTAAAATTTTATTTTGATCGGATCACTTGACTATTCGAGCTGACCTATGTCAGCTAGGTAAATAAGTGTGACTGATTTAGGTGCTCCTAGACCAGCCCTTTTAATGGTCTCCCTTAAGCTGACTTGGTGAAGCCAGTGGGAGGATCATGATAAGCTGGTTCATCTGACCTTCTCCTCTAAATCAATTAAATTTTTTAAAATTATTAGGTCCTTAAAATAAAATAGTTATGATGATAACTAGATCATGGCCTCCCATTAAGTGAATGATAATGGGTCCATCAGTTGGATAATCATTGGAGGCCCAAAGGCCTGGTGCTTATCGGCTGATGGAATTGTCATTCATAATATAATTTTTTGACTACATCTTTCTAAATGATGGTTAGGTTAGCCAGCCAAAGTTGGGCCTAATTATTCATTGGCTAGATGGGCCAAGTATGGTCATGTTAATGGTTGGACCTAACCAGACCTTTTCAGTGTAGGCCAAAGCCTACTGATTAGGGACTGGGGTAAAATTAAAATTACTAGAAATTATTTAGAGAAATAATTGGTTATGAACCTACCCTTAGATGTATATGGGTTGGCCAACCAAAGTTGGGCTTGTGTGCAGTCTAAGTGGATTCTAGTATCCACTAAGGAATTAGGGTAATTCCTCGAATTGGAGGTAGAGGCTACCAATTCGAATAAAATAGTGGAAGAAACCTTTTGATTAAAGTTTAAATCTTTAGGTTTAATAAATTAATTACTAATTAGGTTATGATTTTCTTTTGTGCAAATATGGCTACTTTCTTATCGCTCCGATCATTGTTGGACAATGATAAGTTGGTGGGACCCAACTTCAGTAGCTGGTACTGAAAGTTGAAGATAGTCCTGGAGCATGAACAGATTCTATATATGATAATGAATTCTGTACCTGAGGAGCTAGTTGCCAATGCACGTGGAACAGTCAGAGACACTTATCAAAAGTGGCTCAGTGACCGGACCACGGTACGCTGCATCATGCTGGTTGCCATGAGTGATGAGTTCAATTACAGATTTGAGATGGCTCAGCCAAAGGACATGCTTCAAGTGTTAGAGGATGCCTTTGGCACACCTGATGAAGTGGAGAGGCACAAGACTAGTTGTGCCATCTTCAACGCCAAAATGCGGAATGGTGCCTGAAGGAAAATTCAACTTTTTTCTTGTAGGATCTTCCAGATCTAATGAGATCTGGGGTGGAATATTTTTTTTAAAAAATTATCCTATGATATTTCAAATCTAAGATCTATTAGATCTGATTCTTATTATCTGATATTTAATCTAAAATTAAATCTAAAACTTGAGGATTAGAGAATTACCTCTAGGGTAACTAGATTACCCTGTAGATGATCGCAGCAATGCCCGAGGTTCAAAAATAGCCATGTAGTCGCCTAGCCTCTACCGATATCCACTCAAGCAGGATCTAGATCATCTTCTCTTTGCAAATCTTTGCTCCAAAAATTAGATTTGAATTTGATCTGGAAGATCTTCAAAAGATCTTCTAAAGCTAGAGTAGCAGCTTCTCGACAAATCTCTGTGGCCTTCTGATCAAGGAGCCACCACACCTTGGACAAGCACCAGATGGATGCCCAACTTCTTGGACGTGAAGAGGGGAGAGAGAGGACCAGAGGGGGCATAGAGAAGTGGAGGGATATTAGGCTTTTGCTGGGGATTGAGCAGATACTCTTAACCCTAGGCGTAGACAGGGTTTAAATAAATCCTGTTGCACCAAGCAGTGCCACATCATTCGATCAATCAAAAAATTTTAATTAATTCTGAAAAATTTTGATTAATGGAGTGATGTCATCTGATCATATCAGATAAGAATCCCACCAAACCCTCCAACTGTTGGTGCTAACACTGGATAAACATAATGAGATTGGCGCCCAATAGTTTGAGTCGATCAAGGCATAGAGTCCTCATCACATGGGACTCTATCCTTATCAACTTGGGGCGCATGCCCAATCTGATCTTGGCACTCACTTTGAGGCCTAATTTAGCAGGTGGATACTCCACAAAAACTCTCCAATGACCTCTTTCCAAGTGGCCTTCAGTTCAAGATCCATAAGTCAACGTTTGACCGATGTCCTAAAATAGAAATGGCAGGTGACAGAAATTGGCAGGTATTGTCTTAAATTCATCTCATGAATTAAGACAAGATTTTTCTGAGCTGGACTCACTCCAGTCAAACTGTGAGAAACTTTCTCAAGATTTTTTGGGTGAGTCAAATTACATTTGGCTCAGTCGAGATAGAAAAGATTACATGAGGAGAAAGTTAGGCTCAATCGTGTGCTAGCACAATTTTCTTGAACCTAATTAGATATAATCCAAATCAATCGAATTGGGCTAGCTCAATTGATGACATCCAGACCCTAACTCTTATTTGTATGACCCAGTTAGGTTCATTTTTGTATGATAATGAGACATGTCATGATCTCATCATCGACATCATCGAAACTCCTTTCGATGGACCAGAACTCTTCTGATTCAGACAATTAGAATGATCGATCATCATGATCATTCTAATTACTCTCAAAATTCATCAGTGATACCTAGCAGTATATGGTGGCAACCCATCAGAAATGAAGATAAACCTCTCGATACAGCTACCTGTGTGATTGAGTTCTTCTATCATGAGTCCCGACTAAATTAGGGTTAAGGTGAACTCGTCAAACCCAACATCAGTCATATGAATCAATCGATTGATCCGAGTCTGATGTGAAACCCCAATGGAAAACTCTATTTCATTATTTTACTCTGCCATGGCCATGGGCTTAAGGATTTGATCTTTCGATCATCATAGGACTACTCTCATCTACCAAGGTTGATAGATCTCTTCTTGGTGCGATCTGGTTCCTACAATGAATATGCTACAGCCAACATACACCTCAGGGTTTCGAATGGCTAGGAGATCGAGTTATAGTATAGTCAAACTATAACACACTCAAGGTGAACTATCGATGTACCTCAGGTCAAAGAAACTAGACACACAGTTGCAGCATCGAGCTAGTCATCGATGAGAAGGTAGACTTCTTTATGACTGCTCGAGGTGGTCACGCTCAGTACTCTCATCTCAATGAATATCTGTACTCTTGCTCTAGTGTCTCCACACCATAGACTCAAGACTCATCTACCCTAAGAAGTGATCGTACACTAACCTTTGGATCGATCACCATCCTAATGATGATCCTATGGTCAGGAGCTGTTTATGAGTTAGTTATGTAAATTCATGCCTTAAATTTTCAACTCTTGAAAATATGAATTAACATTCCTACTAACTTAAAGTATGTATCACAGACATAATGTACACAATGTGATAGTAGAATAATCCTTTTATTCATTTATAGTCAAAATTATAAATTTGCCCTTTAATGTGTCAGCCAATCTGGCATCTAGGGCATGTATCTAACAAACTCCCACTTGACCTAATGCCAATTGGCTACATATCTAAGTCCTATCTTCTCAAGATGGACTTCGATCTTCTGCTGGCCTAATGACTTTGTCAGTGGGTCTGCCACATTATCTGTGGAGTCGACTCTCTTAGCCTCGACATAACCTTTTTCGAGGTAATCATGGATCAGATGGAATCATCGCTCGATATGCTTGGACTTCTGGTGAGACCTTGGCTCCTTAGCTAGGGCTATGGCACCATTATTATCACAGTAAAGAGGGATGGCATCCGATGACATCACTCCAAGCTCTACGGCAAACTTCTTGTACCAGAATACTTCCTTCGCAGCTTCCGATGCAGCAATATACTCTGCCTCCATGGTGGAATCAGCAATCACCATCTGCTTGGAACTCTTCCAGCTAACTGCACCACAATTGCAAATGAACAGACTTTCAGATGTCAACTTTCGATTATCTATATCAGACATAAAGTCTGAGTCTATAAATCCCTGAACCTGGAGTTCTCCATTCTCAAAGACTAGAAACATATCCTTAGTCTTTCTCAAGTACTTAAGGATACATTTCACAGAAGTCCAGTGCTCTTTGCCTGGATTCGACTGATATCTGCTTGTGACACTCACAGCATGGGCTATATCAGGTCGTGTACATAGTATGGCATACATGAGGCTTCCTATTGCCGAAGCATAAGGGATCTTGCTCATGTGTTCAATCTCCTTAGGTGTGCTAGGGCACATCTTCTTGGAGAGATGAATGCCATATCTAAAAGGTACTAAACCTTTTTTGGAGTTTTCCATGCTAAACATTTTTAGCACCTCCTCTATGTACATCTTCTGTGAAAGTCCCAGCATCCTATTTGGTCTATCTCTATAGACCTTAATACCCAGTATAAAGGATGCCTCTCCTAGATCTTTCATAGAGAACTCCTTAGACAACCATATTTTGACTAAGGTCAACATGAAAATATCATTTCCAATTAGGAGGATGTCATCTACGTACAGTATGAGAAAGACAACTACGCTCCCATTGACCTTCTTGAACACACATGGTTCCTCCTCGTTCTTGATGAAACCAAATATTTTGATCACATCATTTAAATGAGTATTCCAGCTCTGAGATGCTTGCTTAAGTCCATAAATGGATCTTTGCAGCTTGCAGATCTTGTGATCATCATCACTGGATGTAAAATCAAGCGGCTGTTCCATATAGATATCTTCCTCAAGATATCTATTTAAGAACATCGTTTTTACATCCATCTGCCATATTTTGTAATCAAAATAGGCTGCAACAGCGAGCAATGTGCGGATGAATTTTAGCATGGCTACGGGTGAAAAGATATCCTGATAGTCGATGCCTTCGTGCTGACTATAACCTTTCACTACAAGTCTAGCCTTGAATATCTCCATATTCCTATCTGCACCTATCTTTATCTTAAAGATCCATTTACACCTAATAGGTACAATACCTTCAGGTGGATCTACCAAGGTCCAGACTTGGTTTGAGTGCATCGAGTCAATTTCTGATCTCATTGCCTCTAACCATTTCTCGAAGTCGATATCTGATATCACCTCGTCATAGATCTTGGGGTCATCACCATGAGCTCCATTTTTCATGAGGAACATTTCCTTTACTTCCTCTTGTATAGTACCTAAGTACCTTTCAGGAGGATGAAAAACCCTAGTCGATCTACGAGGTGGAAGAAGTTGTGTTAGGACTGGTTCTAATTGATTTGGTTCCTCAGGTTCTTTAGCTTGTTGTTCTTGGGAGACATTCTCCTTAAGCTTAATTATTCTTCCAATGCCACCATCTTGAATAAACTATTTTTTTAAAAAAATAGCATGTCGATTTACAATCACATTGTGATCTTTTGAAATATAGAAATAGTATCCTAATGACTCTTTAGGATATCCTATGAACTGAGCTCTAAAAGACCTGAACTCTAACTTGTCCGCCTGCTGTCTCTTGACATGAACCGGACAACCCCAAATTTTGAGATGACTCAGACTTGGCTTTTTATCATGCCATATCTCATACGGTGTGGTAGGAACAGTTTTAGAAGGAACCCTATTCAATACATATATTGCTGTCATGAGACAATGTTCCCAAAGAAACTTAGAGAGGTCCATGAAGCTCATCATGGAACGGACCATATCTAATAGGGTCCGATTTCTCCGTTCTGAAACTCCATTGAGTTGTGGCGTTCCAGGTGGAGTCCATTGAGAGACTATGCTATTATCCTTAAGATAGTCTAGGAACTCCTAACTAAGGTATTCGCCTCCCCGATCTGATCGAAGAATTTTAATGGTCTTTCCTATTTATTTTTCTACCTCATGTTTGAATTCTTTGAACTTTTCAAAGGATTCAGACTTATGTTTCATTAGAAATACATACCCGTACCTAGACATATCATCGATGAAGGTAATGAAGTAGACATAGTTGCCTCTAGCCGGCACATCAAATGGGCCACACACATCTGTATGTGCTAGGGCAAGTAGGTCTATGGCCCTTTCTCCATGTCCTGTAAAAGGGAGTTTGGTCATTTTACCTTGAAAGCATGATTCACAAACTGGATACGACTTGAAAGTCAACGGACTCAATAGCCTAGATTTTCTCCAATTTGTTAACCCTGTCTTCCGCTATATGACCTAGCCTTAGGTGTTATAGATACCTATCATTTTGCTTGATATGAAATATAGATACATCAATATGTAGCTGATAGAGACCATTAATAAGAAAATCATTTGCAACTTTATTATTTTTATAAAATATGTTACAATAGTTCTTATGAAAGCTAATCACATAGCCTTCTTGTGCTAAACATGAAACAGAAATCAAATTTCTACTTGCTGCAGGCACATAATAACAGTCTCTAAGAACTAAATCTAATCCTAACGGTAATCGCAGAGGGTAGGTTCCCACAGTCACAGCAGCAACTCTTGCTCTGTTCTCGATGCGTAGGATCATATCCCCATCCCTCAGCCTCCTGCTCTCCTCAAGACCCTATATAGAAGTGCACAAATGAGCACTAGAACCAGAGTCAAGTACCCAACTGGATGCAGAGAAAACTGTAAGATTAGATTCTATAACGAGCATACCTCCAGAAGGACCATCCTTCATGTTCTTCAGGGTGGCCAGGTATTGAGGACAGTTTCATTTTCAATGGCCGTCTGAATTGCAGTGAAAATATTTTTCCTTTTCAGCAGCCTTCTTCTTCGATTCTGTCTTCTTCCTTTTCCCATCCACCTTCTGCTTCTTCGTAGACTTTTTTTTCTTTCCCAAAGATTTTCTCTTGGAAGAAGTCTGTTCCACAGTAAGGACTGAGCCTTTTGAACTCTTCAAAGAAAGCTCAGCCGTAACCAATATGTTCATTAACTCAGCCAAGGTACACTACATCTTATGCATATGGAAGTTCATGATGAACTGACCATATGCATCAGACAAGGATTGAAGGATCACATCAATCTAAAAATTCTTGCATCTTGGACTAACTGTCCATCATGCATTTTAGCTTTAAAAAGTCTTTGGCAGACTTGATACTTGGCTGTGCGACTTTGTTCACCAAACAACTCTTGTAAGTGAGCCAACATTTGATGGGTGGTCATAATATTCTCATGCTGGCGCAGCAAGTCATCAGACATTGCATCCAGCATGTAGTACCTGGCTTTGTTATCGTCATCCATCCACTTTTCCAGAGACGCTCTCTGTTCAGCAGTCGGACGTGCTGGCATGGCAAGGGGTCCTGGTCCAAGACATGAGTTAGTTTCTCAAAACTCAGAATAATTCTGTAGTTCCTCAACCAGTCCTTGAAATTGGGTCCAGTCAATCTGTGGGTGTCTAGTATTTTGGTCAGGGGATTAGACGTAGACATATTTCCTATAGAGAGTCAAAAGTTTCTAGTTAGATTTTATAATCAGACTTAACCAATTTATTTAGAAATTTTATTTTTAAACAAATTAGACTCCTACTATTTTCTCAGATCCCTACACTCCTTAGGTAGAGATGTGAAAATCTCCATGATTAGTAATTTCTAGTGGATGGTGCGGTCTCACCGACTGGCTCATCACCTCACCTAACAGTTATTGGTGATGGGTCAACCGATAAGTGGACAACTCTTGTCCAATGATTCTCTAACCATGGTGTACCCAAAAGTTGGTCTCTAATTCATGAAGCTCACAGTGTCCAGAATATTGCTCCAATCCTTAGTTAAGTCAGACCCACCATTTGTACGAACTAGATTCCTGATTGAGTCCCTCACTATATCCGAAATATTGAGCACAACCCATCCTCTAATCCATAGCATCCAATGCCTAATGGACATAGTTGCATCTTTCCGGCGCAACTGAGCCACTGTAACCAGCTGAAAATAATCAATCCCAGAAAGGGCCCGTACATCCACAATGGTGGAAGACCTTAGACTTAATATTTTTTTAGAAAGATTTGATTTAGGTCTCATTAAACTTGACTTGACATAGTCATAACAATTATGACTAACCTAGTGATATGGGTTAGCTCGAATTGTTAACCACCTCAAATCAGAACTAGGTCGACACATATGGCCAGGTAAGTGAGACCAGTGGAAGAGATATGCCATTATCTTGATAAGAACGCATTCGAGTTGAGTAGCTTCCAATTAAAAACTAGTTGGTCGCATCTGCCCAACTTACCTTAGACACCAAATTGTCAAACCAGAACCAATTGGGTTAGCCTACAATCCAGGCTCTAACCACTGAGCCAAATTAGATCTTAACTTGATCGAGTCACATTTATTTGTGATTCGACCTTGACCTAGACTTAATCCTATTAGGCTGGTCAATTATTAGCTTTCATGATCCCACCTAACCAACTTTTGATTCGATTTGATCAACCGCTAGACCTAATTGAGCTACCCAAGCTCGAACCTAATTTTATGAAAATGACTTAGATCTGAAATTCTCAATTTTAGAACTAATTTAATTTCATAAGCTTAATTCATTAATTAAGTCTTGGGTTCATAAATAAAATATATAAAATAAATCCTAGGGTTTCAGGATCTAGGGTTTTGCAGAAAAGTAAGTTTGATTTCTGATTAAGGATGAACGCGCAACACCCCTACACGCCATAAGAACACCCCATTGAATGGGAGGAGAGGGTCTTAAATCTTACTTTATTCTTATGACCGGATGGCCATGAGGAACACCTTAATCAGAAATATTAATTTAACTATAAAAGTAGTTAGATCTATGTTACATATCACATATATAATTTCAGATCTAACTTATACATGCTTTGTATACATCTCATGTATTAAAATCTGATTTAATTAGCATGCTTTCAGATCTGATACATCACATATAACATCTAAAAAATAAGATTTAAATTAAACTATTCAATATAAAATATATTCTAGACAGTTACTAGAATAATTCTACAACTAGTCTAGGCATGCAACAGATCAATCTTATGTATTAATTAAAATTTTATTTTCTATTTTTTGATCTGAATATAATATTTATAATATCAAAAAAATAGAGAATAAATTAGATCTAATTTATATTTTAATCACATTAAAACATAAAATTATAAGACTATTCATAGATCAAACTACTCCTAGTCTAGTCATGCATCTCATACATGTTAGATCTACTTAGATTTAATTTTAAATTTTTTCTGATTTTAGATCCTATCATATTTGATGTGACATCTAAAATCCATTAATATTAGATAAATAAAAAAAAAAATTAGATCTAAATTAGATCTGAAATAGAGCCATCAACCTGGCTCTGATACCAGTTGAAGGGAAAATCGACTTTTTTCTTGTAGGATCTTCCAGATCAAATGAGATCTGGGGTGAAATATTTTTTTAAAAAAATTATCCTACAATATTTCAAATATAAGATCTATTAGATTTGATTCTTAATATCTAATATTTAATCTAAAATTAAATCTTAAACTTGAGGATTAGAGAAATACCTCTAGGATAACTAGATTACCCTGTAGATGATCGCAGCAATGCTCGAGGTTCAAAAATACCCATGCAGTCACCTGACCTCTATCGGTATCTACTCGAGTACGATCTGGATCATCTTTCCTTACAAATTTTTTCTCCAAAAATCAGATCTGGATCTGATCTGGAAGATCTTCGAAAGATCTTCTGAAGCTGGAGCAGCAGCTTCTCGATAAATCCCTGTGGCCTTCTGATCAGGAAGCCACCACGCCTTGGACAAGCACCAGATGGATGCCCAACTTCTTGGATGTGAAGAGAGGAGAGAGTGGACTAGAGGGGGCATAGAGAAGTGGAGGGATATAAGGCTTTCATTGGGGATTGAGTAGATACTCTTAACCTTAGAAGCAGACAAGGTTTAAATAAATCCTACTGCGCCATGCAGTGCCACATCATTCGACCAATCAAAAAATTCTAATTAATTTTGAAAAAATTTTGATTGGTGGAGTGATGTCATCTAATCATATCAGATAAAAACTCCACCAAACCCTCCAACTGTTGGTGCCAACACTGGATAAATACAGTGAGATTGGCGCCCAATAGTTTGAGTCGATCAAGGCATAGAGTCCTCATCACATGGGACCCTATCCTTATCCACTTGGGGCACACGCCCAATCTGATCTTGGCACCCACTTTGAGGCCTAATTTAGTAGGTGGACACTCCACAAAAACTCTCCAATGACCTCTTGCCAAGTGGCCTTCAGTTCAAGATCCATAAGTCAACATTTGATCGATATCCTAAAATGGAAATGACAGGTGACAGGAATTGGCAGGTGTTGTCTTAAATTTATCTCATGAATTAAGATAAGATTTTTTTGAGCTGGACTCACTCTAGTCAGACTGTGAGAAACCTTCTCAAGGTTCTCTGGGTGAGTCAAATCATATTTGGCTCAGTCGAGATAGAAAAGATTACACGAGGAAAAAAATAGGCTCAATCGTGTGCTAGCACGATTTTCTTGAACCTAATTGGATCTAATCCAAATCAATCGAATTGAGCTAGCTCAATTGATGACATCTAGATCCTAACTCTTATTTGTGTGACCCATTAGGTTCATTTCCATATGGTAATGAGATATGTCATGATCTCATCATCGACATCATCGAAACTCCTTTTGATGGATCAGAACTCTTTTGATTCAGACAATTAGAATGATCGATCATCAAGATCATTCTAATTGCTCCCAAAATTCATTAGTGACACCTAGCAGTATATGATGACAACCCATCAGAAATAAAGATGAATCTCTTGGTACAACTACCTGTGTGATTGAGTTCTTCTATCATGAGTCCCGACTAAATTAGGGTTAAGGTGAACTCGTCAAACCTAACATCAGTCATATGAATCAATCGATTGATCTGAGTTTGATGTGAAACCCCAATGGAAAACTCTTTTTCATTATTTCACTCTGCTATGGCCATGGGCTTAAGGACTCGATCTTTCGATCATCATAGGACTACTCTCATCTACCAAGGTTGATAGATCCCTTCTTGGTGTGATCTGGTTCCTACAATGAATATGCTACAGTCAACATACACCTCAGGATTTTGAATGACTAGAAGATCGAGTTATGATGTAGTCAAACTATAACACACTCAAGGTGAACTGTCGATGTACCTCAGGTCAAAAAACTAGACACACAACTACAGCATCGAGCTAGTCATCGATGAGAAGGTAGACTTCCTTATGACTACTCGAGGTGGTCATGCTCAGTACTCTCATTCTCAATGAATATCTGTACTCTCACTCCGATGTCTCCACATCATAGACTCAAGACTCATCTACCCTAAGAAAGCGATCGTACACCAACCTTCTGGATCGATCACCATCCTCGTGATGATCCTATGGTCAAGAGCTGTTTATGAGTTAGTTATGTAAATTCATGCCTTAAATTTTTAACTCTTAAAAATATGAATTAATATTCCTACTAACTCAAAGGATGTATCACAGACATAATGTACACAACGTGATAGTAGAATAATCTTTTTATTCATTTATAGTAAAAATTATAAATTTTCCCTTTAATGTGTCATCCAATCTGGCATCTAGGGCACATATCTAACAGTGCCTCTATCACTAATCATGTATTGTACATGATCGAGCTGATGGAGCATTTGAGCAAGCTCTGCTTTTCCTTGCATGAGCAGCTTGGAAAATATACAATACTGAACTTGCTACCCAAGTCTTATTTCCCATTCCTCACTCATTATAGAATGATAAAGCCTAAAGTAAACTACCACGGGTTACTAGGGTTGCTTCAGAACTTTGAGAAGGATCACCAACTTCACAAGGAGTTAGTGAACTTAGTGGGAGGTTCGTCTTCTGGTTCTCGACCCTTTGACAATAGGAAGAAGAACAAGAAGAAGAAAATGAAGAAGGTGCAAGTTCAGGCTGGGACATCAATGCATGGCCAGACCAGAAAGATCAAGTCCGATAAGAGTCAAGTTGAATGCTTCTTTTGCAAGAAGTGGAGGCACTGGAAGAGGAACTATCCTTAGTACATTGCCTCCCTAGATCCGAATAGGCAGAGAAAGAAGCAAGCTATTGCTGGGCAATGTATTTATATGATAACTCCTTGTAATTTCTCTATTTGTGATATAACTGACTAGGTATTGGATACTGGTAGCCCTTATCATATTTGTAATTTGTTGCAGGGGTTGTAGGTCAATAGGAGATTCGAGCAAGGCGAGAGGTTCCTGAACGTTGGAGATGAAAGATCAGTTCCAGTTCTAGCATTAGGAATCTTGAAACTTGTATTTGAGTCCCGTAGTGTTGTTCTTAATGATTGTCATTTCTATCTTAGTTTCTTTTTAAATGTTATTTCTGTAGATCTTCTAGCCAAAAATGATTATGAAATTTCAATAAAGAAATAAGTTTGTAATATCATTATGAATGGTATTACTATTTTTTGTGCACATTTGAATAATGGTGTGTATATGTTATCACAACCTGTTAACGTAGTCTATTCTACTGGCAAGCATCCTAGATTAGATAGTGTATCAGATATCTACTTATGGCACTATAGGCTAGGTCATATAAACAAGAACAGGATAAACATGTTGACTCAAGAAAAAATCTTCGAAGTTAGTGATTGTGAATCACTTCCAACCTGTGAGTCCTGTCTTCTAAGTAAAATGACCAAGTCACTTTTTACTAGAAAAGGTGAGAGAGCTATTGAGCTCTTGGGCCTAGCACATACTGATGTATGCGGACCCATGAGCACAAGTGCTAGAGATGGATATTTTTACTTCATCACTTTCATGGATGATCTATCCAGATATGGATATATCTATCTGATGAAATATAAGTCAGATTCATTTGAAATGTTCAAATGATTCTGAAGTGAAGTAGAAAAATAAACTGAAAAGAGTATTAAAACTCTTCTATCTAATCGAGGAGGGGAATACCTTTCTGATGAGTTTCTCACATATCTAGGAGAGAATGGGATTCTCTCCCAATGGACTCCTCCAAGAACACCACAGCATAATGGTATGTCTAAAAGGAGAAATCGGACTCTGTTAGACATGGTCCGATCCATAATGGGTTTTGCCAGCTTGCTGATATCCTTCTGGGAATATGCACTCAAATCGACCTGTTATCTGTTAAATAGGATTTCAAGTAAGTCTGTAATTAAGACTCCATATGAGATATGGACAGGGTGTAAGCCAGCACTTTCACACCTTAGGGTCTGGGGGTGCCCGGCCTATGTCAAACGGTTAGTTACCAATAAACTTGGACCTAGTTCTGACAAATGCACATTCAATAGGGTACCCCAAAGAGATCAAAGGATATTTTTCTACCATGCTGATAAACAAAAGGTGTTCGTCAGCCTTAAGGAAACCTTTTCAGAAAAGGAGTTCCTTGGTAAAGGAACCATTGCCTCTAAGGATGAACTTGATGAAGTTCAACAGGTAGAAGGACCGACATCAATAGCTGAACCTAAGTTGGATTTGATTAGATTAGATCTGGAGCCCAATGTACCTGCACCATTAAAATGATTCGATAGAGTACCGCATCAGCCAGATAGATACTATAATTTTTTGGTCCAGGATGGTGATCCCATCGAACTTGATGAGAACGATGAGGATCTGATCACCTATATGGATGCAATACAGAGACCTAATTTTGAGAAATGACTTGAAACCATGAAATATGAAATGGAGTCCATGAAGGTCAATGATGTATGGACATTGGTTGACCCACCTGAAGGGGTTAAACCCATTGGGGGTAAACGGATCTTCAAAAGGAAGAGGGGCATAGACGAAAAGGTGGAGACCTATAAAGTCCATCTGGTTGCCAAGGGGTATTGTCAACATTATGGTATTGACTATAACAAGACATTCTATCCTATGGCAATGCTCAAATCCATTCGAATAATGCTTGTAATAGCTGCCCATCTGGATTATGAGATCTAGCAGATGGATGTAAAGACAGCTTTCTTGAATGGAGAGCTGACCGAAGAGGTGTATATGATACAACCTGTGGGATTTACATCCACAGATAAGGTGATCAAAATGTATGGCTTCGTTAAGAATGGAGAAGAGCCCTGCATCTATAAATGGGCAAATGATCCAGTTGTGGTATTTCTTGTCTTATACGTGGATGACATTCTCTTAATAAAAAATGACATCGCTGCACTACAGAAAATAAAAGTTTGGTTGTCATCGTAGTTCTCCATGAAGGACTTGGGTGAAGCATCCTACATCCTAGGGATGAAGATCTATAGGGATAGATCTAAAAGAATGCTTGGGTTATCCCAGTCCACGTACATAGACACTATGCTGAAGAAGTTCAGCATGGAGAATTTCAAGAATGGCTATCTACTGATAGGCCATGGAATTTCTCTCTCTAAGAAGGATTGTCCGACAACTCCTGAAGAGAGAGAGCGTATGAGTAGAGTCCCATATACTTCGACCATGGGATCTATCATGTATGCCATGACATGTACAAGGCCAGATGTGGCATACTCAGTAGGAGTAGTGAGTAGATACCAATCTGATCCTGGAGAAAATCACTGAAAAATGGTTAAAGCCATCCTTAAGTATTTGAGAAATACTAAGGACCAATGGTTGGTTTATGACGAGTCAGATCTGAAACTTGTGGGGTTCACAGATTCTAGCTTTCAATCTGACCATGATGACAGCAGAAGCATGTTGGGTTATATCTTTACTTTGAATGGTGGAGCCATCTGCTGGAAGAGTTTCAAGTAGCATACTATGGCAGACTTTGTTTATGAGGTGGAGTACATCGCAGCATCAGATGCTGCAAAAGAAGCTGTGTGGCTGAGAAAATTCATCATTGAGCTTGGAGTAACACCCTCCCTCGATGGTCCAGTCCTACTCTACTGCGACAGCACTGGTGCCATTGCTCAAGCAAAGGAACCCAAAGCACACTAGCAGACGAAGCACATTTTGCACCGCTTCCATCTGGTCCGAAAGATCATGGATTGAGGTGACGTCGACCTTCAAAAGATCGATGGAAAGGAGAACCTGACTGACCCCTTCACTAAAGCCCTAGCGATAAAGGAGTTCGACAACCACAAGTTGAAGATGGGTATTAGATACTGTGCCGAGTGGCTTTAGGACAAATGGGAGTTGTTAGAAAATGTCCCAAAAGTCATTCGTCTACCTGTTGATGGTTAAGCAACCTTGTATTGTAATTGATTTGTTAATAAATAAAATATATTTTTGATATTTTCATCATAAATTTTCATCTTCTAATGAACTCTGTTATTATGATGAAGTGCTTAGGACTATATAGGTTCGATAAAGAGAGGATTTATCGATTAGTTCTTAAAACTGTTCACGACCAATGATGGGCTGTTAATAAGGACGACAGCTTTTATCGAGCATAGGTCGCTGTAGGCCATATGGGTTGGCTGTCCTCTTAACCAAAGAATGTGGAGACACTGGTATGGCATACAAGTGAGATGTAAGGGTACATCATCATTGAACATGACCAACTCTAGAGCATTCTACTGTCGAGAATGTCTCTGATGGGATATAGGTATAAGTGTCCCTTAGACCTAAAATCGCCTCAGTAACTTGCAAGTAACTCACTGTGCTTTGATACTGGACTAACTGAATTTTTAATTCAGTGATGGAAGGCTTTTGGGCATAGTCAAGTACTTGTAAAGTCAGAGTGTGATCGAGATGGGATTGACCACTCCAAGAGTTGGAGAAGAATGAATCGCTATATTTCAATTTAGCAAAATATTGGCCAAGATAATCCATCAGATGGATTTGATATTTTGAAATACAATATGGACAACCTGATCAGAGTTGATAGTTGAACTCTGAGGTATCCTATGAGTATTTTGGTCAAGGGGATGAATTATATAGAAACTATATCTGCATGGGTTCTAAGGATGTTGTTCTACACATTCGACCTATCCGACCGTCGGGTACCATTGCTAGATGGTCACTTCGATTGGTATAGAAATTTATTCCTATACTACCGACTTAGGTTCGAACCTATGAGATCACACACATTAGAGTTCATGATTCGATCGGATGGTTAATCAACGATTAAGAATCGTTCTAGGGTTAAACGATCAATACGATTGACATTTAACCTAGTGCAAGTGTTGCAGGAGGATCGATTAGCAATTTGATTACTAATTGGCTTAATTTGATTAAGCTAATGGGTTGAGATTAAGTCTAATTAAATATGATTTAATTAGATTTAGTTTGGGCTTGATTGGATCAAGTCCAATTGATTTATTGGATAAGCCAAGTGCAAGGAAAAATTAGTCCTAGTTCAATTAGGACTTGGGTCAACCTAATTTTTAATTCGATTAAAAAATTAAATCAGATTTAAATCTAATTTAATTTAGTTAAATTAAGTTTTTAATTAGGTTAATACCTATTTTAATTGGGTTGATTTGATTTTGATTTGATTTGGTTTGAGAAACCAAATTTGAATAAGTCATAGATTGAATCCTAGTAAGACTTGGATTCCACCTTGCGCCACCTAAGCCCCCCACACCCACTCTCTCTTATTTTGTATGACAAAACCTTCTCTCCCATGCCTTCACACATACCCAAAGCTTTCCACTCTATCTCTCTTACATGGAATGTGGTTGTGGACCAAGTCAAATTAGGAATTAGTTTGGATTTCAAATTCTATGAGATAGAATTTTAGGAAACCAAAACTCTTTCCTTATGGCACTAATTTTATCTAGATTTTTTTTGAGATTTTTATGACTTTTATGACACATATTGTGTGCCCTTTTCTGGTGATCCATGGTATAAAAAGAAGGAGGGGGCACCCAAGAGTTGGGCACCCCTTGTCTTGCCCTGTTTGGATTTTCTTTGACTAGGTATTTGACCTAGACAAGGATTCTTCATATCCTTTTATTTAAGATGAATTTATTTTTAAAATTTTTATAAATTATAGAGATTTGAGAGACCTTTTGGGCATGTAAAAATCATAGAGAAAGAGTATTAGAGCATGGAGATATAATAGATATAAAACTAGGTGTCTAGGTGAGAGCAAAGAGAAGAAGAAGAGGGTCGTCTTCTAGGGTTGCTGAGTTCACCTCTTTCCTTCCTCCATCTGTGAGTTTCTGAGATTGTCTCATATCTAAAACTCTTTCTCCAATTTTTCATCTTTGGAAGAGTCCAAATTAAGAAGAAGAAGGCATCGATCGACCATCGAAGAAGGATCAGCACAGTACTAGCATACTGTGCTGATTTTCTGGACCAGGACTTCTGATCGTGATTCGTGAGCTCGTGTGGATGACTCCTAGAGGTTGGATACATGTATAGCTCGCAACATCATCCTCAAACCTGGATCAGCAAAGTTAGAACATCTAACTTGCAAGGTAATAGATCTGATCTATTATATTTTACATACATTAGATGTAGTATAGAAATATGTTGATATGATCAATATGTAGTTCTTGCTCTTTATATTTTAATTTTTGATTTAATACCATATAATAATTATGTAATAAAATTTTAGATCTAGAGATTCTCTAGTTTATAAGATAAATTTTGATTTATTTTTGTCTTCCACTACCTGATCTTGAAAAAATTTTAAGATCTAACCCTGAAACCCTAGATCTGATTCCTTCAGAGACCCTCTCTATTTATAAATGATTCTCATTAACCAATGAGAAAAGAACTCTTTATTCAAATCTAATTTGAATTGATCCAATATTCATGAAAGAAGGACTTCTACATGAGATATAATTACCATCACTTATGATATCCACTTTGCACCCACTCCTACACCCACTTGGGACGTCCCAAATAAGCACCAAACTAATTTTTGGTCATACTTCATGAGTGGATATTTTCAGTATAAGTAGAAATACTCATATCTCATCCAAAACAGATCCAATTCGAATTCGATTCGAAGTCAGTTCAAAATAATTTTAAAAGACTGTCAATCCTAAACTCTTTAGGACTTTTGTATCAAGTCTAACTTAGATTTTGAATCTATTTAAGTCTAATTAATTTCGATCTAATCTAAAATTAATTAGTACTTAAATTCAATCTTTCATATATTTCATAGATCATAGATAGAAATTGTTCATCTTCGGGATTGAATCTGAACCTCATGTGTAGTGCTAGCTAGACATGGTCAACTCTTCAATCCCATTTGACCCATAACTCAATTCTCAATCAAGTTAGCTGATATGTTCAATCAAGTCAAGTACTTTCAGATTGGACATATAAATATATGTCAATTCTCTCCTACTTTGTCTGACTTGTGTGCGTGACTCCATAGGTTCAAACACTAAGTCGGTAGAATAGGAACCAATTTTTGTACTAATCAAGATACCATCTAGCAATGGTTTTTGACATCCAGATAAGTTGAATTATCACAAAAAAATATTTCAGAATCTATACTCATGGTTATCGCATAATTCATCCTTTTGACCCTGGATGCTTTAGAATGGTCTCAGATTAATTGTCAACCGAGATTGCTTCATCCATATTGTATTTCAATCTTTCAAATCTATCTCATGGATTACCCTGACCAAGATTTTAATAAATTGAAATACAGTGATACATCAACTCTAATAATCCGAAGGGATCAATTTCATCTTGATCCACACACAGACTTTGCAAGTACTTGACTGTACCCAGTAGCATTCCATCACTGCATTAAAAATTTAGGTAGTTTGGCACCAAAGTACAGTGAGTTGCTTGCAAGTCACTATGATGATCTCAGGTCTAAAAGATATTTATACCCATGTATTTTACGACCAGTTCTTGACAGTAGAACGCTCAGTAGGTGAGTCACTTGTTCAGTGATGATGTACCCTTGCATCTCACCTGTATGCCATACCAGTGTCACCACACTCTTTGGTTAAGAGGACAACTAACCCATATGGCACACACTAATCTTCACTCGATAAACGTCATCATCTCATAATGACGTATCATTTGATCGCGAACTTGTTTAAGAACTATACGATAAATCTTCTCTTTATCGTATACTAGCATAGTTTTAGAAACTTCATCACAGTACAAGAGTTCAAGGAAGATGTCACTTTGTGATGAAAAATATCAGAATAACTATTATTCAATAATTAATAATTCATATACAAGGATGAATTCAATCATCACACGATTGATTTTAGGATATAATTTCCAATATTCAGTAGTTCAGACAGGCTGATATTCAGTTTGTTCATATGATAGTTTATTACAAACTGAGAGAAGGAGTCGGAGAGAGACTGCAGGATCAAATCCTGGCTAAGTTCACCATCCATGGTGAAATCCAATTATCCCAGATGAGTGATCAAATCAATCATCTTTAGGACTTGAGTTTGCACAGACGTGCCTTCAGTCATGTAGGCACGGAACAACTGCTTAGATATCTCATATCTAGCAGTTCGACTTTATTCTCCATATAACTCAAGATTAAGGAGTATAGAAGGAACATCCATATCCTCGTACTGCCTCTGAAGCTCATTGCTCATCGAGGTAAGTATGATACATTTGACAGGCATACTGTCATCCTTTGACATCTTATATATGGTCCTTTTCTCCTTAAATGCATCTTCTTTGATCGTATCGGACGCATGTGTATCCAGTATGTAGGAGACCTTTTCTTAAGTGAAAATAATTCTCAAATTTTTTAACCAATCTACGTAGTTCGATCTGATCAATTTGTTAGCATCTAGTATGCCTCTTAGTGATAGTGAGGATGCCATATGTGTAGTTAATCTACAATAACAAGAACACAATATAAGCGGATAACTCATGATGACATACACAACTAGATTAGGACTTTTTTTTAATTATATTTTTCACTATTTTAATGAATTTCATAGCCCTCAATTATGAAAAATGAGAAACATCATTATGTTTCTAAGTGAGGTTGAGATTTTTATTCTTCACAAACACCTTATGGATAGCCCAACAAGCATTCATGAGTTCAAGAGTAGGTAACTCTTTACCAATTGTACCTTACACAATAAACTATAGTGTTCTAATTAAGTTAACCCTTCAATCTCATATGGTCATACTTAAATAATGCTACCCTTGCGGATAGTACAACAAAGCAATACTATTCAAATATGCCATAAGCATCAATATATACTTAGTCAACATCATATCGATTTCTATAGTAAGCCTTGTGGAACAACAAGCTCACTAAGATCTTGACATACTCTATTAACCAAACTTGAAGAAAGGCCCTTGTAGTATCTGCATCACTAATCAATCTAAGTTCGAAATTCAATAAGACCAAATTGACTAGGTCAATAGGTGGGAGGCTCCCTGTAGCTTTTCTTAGACACCAACAAAGTTGGCCAGGCCAGCATATAGACCTAATTAGAAAACTACTTTTAACACTTATCTAGATACCAATTGATCAAATAAATTCAATATTTGATTTGAAAGTGAATCCTGATATTACAACTTAATATAATTTTATAGAAGATCTTTGAATTGGTCTCGACACATCCTAACTACAATTACATAAAATATACTATACAATTATGCAATTCGACATAATTTTTCAAGTCATAATAACAATCATATAGACATGTCAAAAATCATATAAGGGTGCACAAAATGACTTAACAAATATAACAAGTTTAGCCAAATTGAAAACAAATCCTAATCAAATTAGGCATTCATAACACCCATAAACATAAAATCGATTTAAGCATCCAGCAACTATGAAACTATAAATTTCATATTATCATAAATTTAAAATTTTAATAATTAAAATTTAAATCCATGGTTCATATAAGGTCAAAAGTAATTTTTGATTTTTAAGATCAATGTTAGAAATTGATGCAATATTTTGGTAATATATGAACCAGAAGAATTCTATATTACCACTTTACACTTGTTTGATCGAATCTAACAAGGGTCACACTGATACCACTGTTGGATTTTAGTCATAGAGTAGAAATTAAATTTTAAAATTTTTAAAACAAACATATCAATAGCCATAATAATTAAAACCATCTAATCGAAACTCAAATCTTAGAATCACCTTGTAGATGTCGAACAAAATAAAAACAAGCATGCAAAGCGATAGAAATTTATACTTTCTCTAACAAGCAATATGGTATGATGGTGATATCTATAAGACTCCAAAGTAGAAGTCCTCTAATGGTAATCCACACAAAAGTTGGCCAAGGTCCTTCCTAATCGGTGCACCGTCGCAGCCTTTTCTTCACAAGAATACTGCTGGTTTCGAACTTAAAGTATGATCACACCAAAATTTAGTCACCTTCGATTTTGCCATTAGAATCATGTCAAGAGAATGCTCTTTAGATGTCTTATAATGTAGGATTTGATTTTGGGCTCCAACATATGAAAAAATCAAATCTTAGGGCTAACTAGCAACACTTGCTAATTCTATCACCACCCTTTTTACAACTTTTTCCTCTCAATTTTTCTTTCTCTTTTTCTTAAATTGTTTTCAATTTTTTTTTCTCTTTTACATACCAATTGGCTTTGATTTTCATCCAAAATCCAACCCTTAGCCTATATGGGATGCCCCATATATATAGGCTAAGAAGGGATGTGAGGAAGGACAAAGGGGCACTGACACTTGGTGTTCCATATTCTCATGCAGAGAAATAAGTCTCCATAATTTATTTTGGCACATAAGAGCTTTCATTCAGAAGGACTCCTCCTCTTCTATGCCCCATAAATTTCCCACATAAATTTAGCATGTAATATTTAAGAAACTGGATGAGAACCGAAGAGATAAGATAAGAGTCTTCTTTAAGAAGGACTCTTTAGATCTTAATGCAAATTAAGAGGGAGCGGCAATAAATTTTTTGGCATGAGACCTGATGGACGCAGAGGACTCCTTCCATACTTGAAACACTTTTAAGTTGGATAAGAACCAAATTAAATTAGACCCAATCCCATTAGGTCAAAAGTAATTGATCTAGTTTAACTCAAATGCTTTGAACTGAACCAATTTAGGAATTTGGATTAATATAATGTGCTAGCATATCAAATTTGAGGGAAACATAGATAGTGCTATGCATACAATTTCAAAATTTTTATACAGTGAAAGAATAAGATTAAACTATTTAATCTAAATCACATACATAAGATCTAATCTAGACTATCATACCTTGAAAAAAATATAAAATATGATGTACTTTAGATCTGAAAATAAAAATACACATCGATCTCATCAATGTTGGAATCCTAGATCTAACTATTAGATCTAACATTATGATCAAAATAGGTTAGAGATGATTACCAAACCAATTAGATTTTGATCATCTCTGGTCCAACACTTGGAAAGGGTGTTCCTCAGGTCACTCATACCACATAAAGTTGTCTGGCCTCTGCAAGAAAATCCATGCGAAGACTGGTGTAGATCAGGGGCCTGGAGGTGCTAGCCTGCAAGCAACTTCGACGGCTGATCTTTTCTTTTTTCTTCAAGCACCTTGGACACTCCAAAGCAATAGAGGATTTGGAGGAGAAAGAGAGGAGGAGAATAAGAGCTCTAAAAAATAAAAAAATAGCAAGAGAACTCATGATGGGACATCCAAAAGATGAGCCCCTTTTTATAGACTAAGAATTAGGGTTTTTCCAAGGAAGGGTGCCAATAGTCCACACCAAAACTATCTTTTGGCATCCCAAAAAATTTTAAAAAAATCACTAGGATGTGGAGAAGGATTATGTAGTCTCACATGCCAAAGAATTGTCCAAGAAAAATAAAAAAAAAATATGGTGCTAATAATATTTTATGTATGAAAAATCTCTTTCCTAGTTTACATCTTATCTCTAATTCGGATCATATTCAAATTAGGCAAGATATAAGATTATGACTCATTAAATATTACCACCCACTCTTATTGGACCCTCTATCTTGATGCCAAAAATTACAATCCAAATCCAATTAGGCATGGAGAAATTGGCATGGGTTCAGGAGTGGTGCAAGAGATAAGGATAGAGTCTAAGTTGACAAGGACTCTTCATTTTTAATTCTGATTCTAATCCAAATCAAATTTGGATTAAACCCACTGATGAATATGAACCTAATCTAATTAGAAACCTAAATATCTTATCAAATTTCTAACTCAATTAGAAATTAGCCGAGTCAAAACCCTGATCGAATTAAGATCAAATTTTTCTTACAATTGGGCTCGATCATATCAAACCCATCAGAGTTGAACTGAATCCAATTCAATTAGACTTGATCCAAAGCTTTTTACTCAATCAAATTGAGTTAATTAGTAATCTAATTACTAATAAATTCACCAATAATAGTAGAGTCCCAGTCCCAAAGGGACTCTGCTCCAGAGTCTCAGTCCCAGTAGGACTCCTCACCAGAGTCACAATCCAATTGAACTCTTCAGCTATTTGATCTGATCAAATCTTCTAATGTGTGTGACCCCATAGGTTCAAACCTAAGTCGGTAGCATAGAAATAACTTTTTATACTAATCGATGTAACCATCTAGCAATGGTGACCCGATGATCGGATAAATCAAAGTATTGCAAAGCAACCTTCTAGAACCTACTGACGTATGGTTACTGTATAATTCATTCATTTGATCTAAATGCTCAAGATGACCTAGGATTAACTGTCAACCCTAATTAAGTTGAGCATATTAATTTTAACCTTTCAAATCCATCAAATGGATTATCCTGGCTAAGATTTTACTAAATTGAAATACACTAATGCATATCTCCTACTAATTCAGAGGGGTCAATTCCATCTTGACTCACACACTGACTTGTTAAGTATTTGACTGCACCTAGTATCCTTCCATCACTGAATTAGAAACTCAGATGATCTAGTACTAAAATATAGTGAGTTTCTTATAAGTCACTGTAGTGATCTCAGGTCTAAGGGATACTTATATCCATACCCTTATCGAGCTGCTTTTGATAGTAGAGTGCACGACACATAGTCAAATTTGATGCAAATGTACTCTTATATTTTATCTACACACCATAACAGTGTCTCCACACTCCTTGGTTAAGAGAACAATCAACTCATATGGCATGCAATGACTTACACTTGATATCGTTATTGTCTTTGTAATAGTATATCATTTGGTCGGGAATATTTTTAAGGACTTAATGACAAATTCTCATTTGTCGATTAATTATAGTCCTAAGGACTTCATTACAACATAGGAGTTCAAAGATGATCAATTTATAATAAAAAAATTAAATAATTTTTATTAATAAAAATTTATATATAATTTACAAAATGAGCACAATCGTCTAACGATTGGTTTTGGGACATATTTTTCAATAACTTCTATTTAGACTAAAATTAATCGGTATAGTATCGTATACCCATCTTCAATTTATGATTATCGAACTTCTTGATCTCGAGAGCTTTACTAAATGGATCAATCAGATTTTTCTCGATCCACGATCTCATGAATCAGGTGGTAGTGGTGCAGAATATGCTTGGTGTGCTGATGGAACTTCAACTCCTTGGCTTGAGCAATGGCTCAAGTATTATCGCAGTATAACAAGATAGGGCCATCTTTGGAGGGTGCCACTCTGAGCTCGTCGATAAACTTTTACAACCATGCAATTTTCTTCGCAGCATCGGATGCCATGATATACTCTGCTTCGCAAACAGAGTCAGCCATAGTATGCTGCTTGAAATTTTTTTAGTAGATTGCTCCATCATTCAGGATAAAAATATAATTCGATACACTCTTGCTATTATCATGATTTGACTAAAATCTGGAGTCAGTAAATCTCACTAGTTTTAAGTTAGTTTTACCATATATAAGCCACGATCCTTAGTAATTCTCAAATACTTAAGGATGATCTTTACGACCTTCTAGTGGTTCTCTCCTGGATCAGACTGATATCTATTCACTACCCCTAATGAGTATATCACGTCTGATTTTGTACATGTCATAGCGTATATTATAAAATTTACTATCGAAGCATATGAAATTCTACTCATATGCTCTCTCTCTTGAGAAGTTATCAGATAATCCTTCTTCGAGAGAAAAATTTCTTGGCTTATTGAAAGATAGCCTTTCTTAAAATTCTTTATGCTGAACTGCTTCAGCACGATGTCAATATACGTAGACTGAGACAATCTAAGTAATTTTTTCGATCTATCTCTATAGATCTTCATCTCAAGGATGTAGGATGCTTCTTCCAAGTCCTTCATAGAGAACTGAGATGATAACCAAACATTTATTCCTTGTTATGTAGGGATGTCATTCTCGATTAAGAGAATGTCATCTACATACAGAATGAAGAATACAACTACAGAATCATTTATCCATTTATAAATGTAGGATTCTTCTCCATTCCTAATGAAGCCATATGTTCTGATATCTTTATCGAAATGCATGTTCCAACTCCTAGATGCCTGCTTCAATCCATAGATGGATCTCTAAAGCTTGCACACCTTGGACTCATCTGTGGATGTGAAACTCTCAGGTTATATCATATATACCTCTTCTTGCAACTCTCCCTTTAGAAAAACTACTTTCACGTTCATTTGTCAGATTTCATAGTCCATGTATGCTGCTATCACAAGCATAATCCGAATGAATTTGAGTATTACCATAGGAGAAAATATCTCATCATAATCAATATCATAATACTGATGATAATCCTTGGCAACCAAATGGACTTTATATGTCTCTACCTTCCTGTTTGCACTCCTCTTCCTTTTGAAGACCCACTTACACCCTATGGGTTTAATCCCTTTAGGTGGATCAACTAATGTCCATACATCATTGAATTTCATGGATTTCATTTTGAATTTCATAGCTTCAAGTCATTTATCAGAGTCAGACCTTTACATTGCATCCATAAGGTGATCAGATCCTCATTGTTCTCATCGAGTTCAACAGGATCTCCGTCTCGAACCAAAAAATCATAGTATCTATCTGATTGACACGATACTCTATCGGACCTCCTTAATGCCACCTCTATAACGGGTTCCGGGTTTGACATCATCAAACTTGATTTTATGGGCTGACTAGACTGTGTCGATTCTACTTGTTGAACTTTCTTAAATTCAATCTTAGAGGTATTAATCCCTTCCCCAAGAAATTCTTTTTCTAAAAAGACTGCCTTAAGACTGACAAATACCTTTTGTTCATCAGCAAGGTAGAAGTAATACCCCTTGATTTCTTTGGAATATCCAATAAAATTATATCTATTAGACCTAGCTCCTAGTTTGTTCATTTTCAAATATTTGACATAAGCCGGCCATCCCCAAACCCTAAGATGAGTGAGTGCTGGCTTACGTTCAGTCCATATCTCATATAGTGTTTTACTTACAGACTTAGTAGAAATCCTATTAAGCACATTACAAGCCGACTCGAGTGCATATGCCCAAAAGAATATTGGCAGAGTAAAGAAGCCATCATGGATTGAACCATGTCCAATAGGATTTGATTCCTCCTTTCCGACACACCATTATATTGTGACATTCTAGAAGGTGTCCATTGAGAGAAAATCTCATTCTCCTCAAAGTATGTCAGAAATTCACTAGAGAGATATTCACCTTCTCGATCTGAACAAGAGATTTAATACTCTTTTCAGTTTGTTTCTCTACTTCATTATGAAACTGTTTGAACATTTCAAATGATTCAGACTTATATTTCATCAAGTAGACACACCCTTGTAATCGGGCTCGATCATATCAAACCCAATCAGAGTCGAACTGAATTCAATTCAATTAGACTTGATCCAAAACTCTTTACTTAATCAAATTGAGTCAATTAGTAATCTAATTACTAATAAATTCTTCATTAATAGTAGAGTCCCAATCCCAGTGGGATTCTACTCTAGAGTCCAGTCCTGTAGGACTCCTCACCAGACTCATAATCCAATTGGACTCTTCAGCCATCTGATCTGACCAAATCTTCTAATGCATGTGACTCCATAGGTTCAAATCTAAGTCAGTAGTATAGAAACAACTTTCTATACCAATCGATATAACCATCTAGCAATGGTGACCCGATAACTAGATAGATCGAAGTATTGCAAAGCAACCTTCTAGAACCTACTAGCGTATGGTACCGTATAATTCATTTTTCTGACCCAAATACTCAAGGTGATCTAAGATTTAACTATCAACCCTAATTAAGTCAACCATATTATATTTTAACCTTTCAAATCCATCACATGTATTATCCTGATCAAGATTTTACTAAATTAAAATATATTGATGCATATCTTCTACTAATTCAGAGGGATCAATTTTATCTTGACTCACACACCGACTTGTTAAGTACTTGACTGTACCCAGTATCCTTCCATCACTGAATTAAAAACTCAGATGGTCTAGTACTAAAATATAGTGAGTTATTTACAAGTCACCGTGGTGATCTCAGGTCTAAGGGACACTTATTCCCATACCCTTCTCAAGCTACTCTTGATAGCAGAGTGCCTGGCACATGATCATGTTCCATCTGAATGTACTCTTATATTTTATCAATATGCCATAATAGTTTCTCCACACTCTTAGGTTAAGAGGAAAATCAATTCATATGATGCGCAACAACCCACACTTGATATGCTATCGTCTTTGTAATATTATATCATTTGGTTGCGAATATTTTTAAGGATTTAACATAAATCCTCCTTTGTCGATTAATTATAGTTCTAAAGACTTCATTATAACACAGGAGTTAAAAGATGGTCAATTTATAATAAAAAACTTAAATAGCTTTTATTAATAAAAATCATATATAATTTATAAAATGAGCACAATCATCTAATGATTGGCTTTGGGACATATTTTTCAACAAAATTAACCCCTATAATTTATATTAAATCTTAATTAAATTAGATCAAGATCAAATCTCAAAGTGTATAATCTATTGAGTTTCAAATCTAGCTAGCAGTGGATATAGACTCTTGACATAACCTTAATCCAATCTGATTAGTTCAGCTCAAGAGTCTCAATCAACTAAGATTCTTTTTATTAATTTTTAAATTAAATTTTTTTAATTTTGATGAGTCTACAAGTCAAGATTGATATCTAGCAATGTATCATAACTATCTGAAAGATTTAAAATTTTAGTAAAAAATTATCAAAATCCTTTCAGTGGTAAATTACTGTGTAATTTAATTCTTCAGTCAAACAACATTCCAGATGAGCTATGGGCATGGAATTATGTCAAACCTAATTGCATATCTATATGTATCTTGATCAAAGAGTGATGATTTAGTTGATGATACATTAAAAATTTTTTTCTAATTATCATCCTACTTTGGCCAAAGACTTTTAGAATCATCGACTTATGAGATTACATAGGATGTTCACTCCTCTTATTAAGAGTGACTGATCTCTTATTGATCACTCACTACCTCTATACATATTTCACCACATCTAGAATACCTCATACAAGGATTAGAGAATCAAGTTAGAAAGTGAACCAAAATATAGATTCATGTACACAAGGTACCATGGTGATCTCAAGTCAAAAGATCACTTACACAACTCCCACTAGAGAACTATCAACTGATATGTAAATAAGACTCCATCAGATATTCTCTCATAAATTTATCCAGTAAACTCATTCTCTAATGAGCATTCATATTCTTGTATTAGTGTCACTACATAAGTAGTTGTGAGATCAACCCCACTCATCTCTAAGCATACAAAGGACATGCCAGTCTTATGGGTATCATTGATCTCCGACTCAATGAACCAATGACTGAGAATATTTTAGATCATGGCTATCAAAGATTTAGATCTCACTGGCATGATCTCATCACGACCCTAATACCATTGTCTAGACCTATGGGGTTCATTATAATCTTAAAAACAAAGATGCAGCATATCTGAATTGAAAATGCCTATTTTATTAGAAATTAATGTCAATTATATGAGTTTGAAAAATAAATTATAAAAAATATCTGATCACATCCCATATATAATTGGCTTATAGGATATTATTCTTTCAAATGGATCTCCTAAAGGGGGTCAAATATCTAAAAGGCAATAAGGATTCTTAATGTAAGTAGGACTTATATTAAGAGGCTATTTGATTTTGGATAGGATTCAAACCTTTTACCTATTTAAAAAAGCATTCTCTAAGGCTCTTAACATTAGATTTTTAGCAACCCATACCTCCTATAAGTTCCCCTCACGCCTCCCTCCTCCCCTTTGGATCCAACATCCAAAGTAGTTAGGCATCCTCCATCTCCACGCCCAAGAGGAGCTTGGGTGTCCCCTCTTTCTTGTTGATTTTTAGATCTTGATTGTTTCATAATCAAGAAAAGAAGAGTAAGAGAAGAAAAAGATCTAGAAAAAGATTAAAGAGTTGATCATGATCTAGGCTTCATTCAGATTCATGGGGTGATTATTTTCGGAGAAGAAAGATCAACATCAAAAGGACTGTTTCAGGCTGACTTAAGTGGATGCCCATAATGATTGGATACTTGCATGGCTTAGATAGAACCTACTCTCTTTCAGATCTAGATTTAAAAAAAAATTATGAAACAGGTATGTGATTCTATCACATATTTAATTTCAGCATAAAATTCAGTATGTGTTCAATTTTAGCATATGATGTAGATCTATGTGTTCTTTATTTTATACATATATAATTTAGATTAAAAGATATTTTGATCTTCTATTCTACTATAATATTTAAAAAAAAATTAAAACACACATGCATACCCCGATATGAAATTTCAGCAGTGGTATCAGAGTCACGGGTTTCATATGCATGAAATTGACATACATATTTTTGAAAAGAGTTTCAAAATCTAATTTTTCTTGATACATGAGATATATAGATGATTATTTTGAATCTAAAATTTATTTTAAATTTAATTTTTAGATTATATATTCGATATGTGAAGGCATGCATAGATCTAAAATTTGTTCTAGATAGATTTTTAGTTTATGTATATATGATATATAGATGCATACATAAATCTGAAAATTATTTTAACCTAATCTATGAGATGTATATTACATATTGAGGTCTAAAAATTGGTTTCAATATATTTCATGATTTGTATATGAGATATATGATATCATGTAATGATCTGAATTTTAATTTAGATCTGAATTTTACATACATATATGAGATATATGCTTGTATGTTAAATCTGAAAATTAGTTTCATAATTTTAAATTTATCTTTCATGCAAAAAATTTAGATCAAAATTTAATTTTAGAATTTAAAATTTATATTTGTGCATAAAGATTTTGATCATGGATAAATCAAAAATTAGGTCATGTAATTAGATTGCATTTAAAATTTTTGATTTGAGCATAATGGATTTAATTTGATTAAATAATTTATTAAATTGAATCAAGTATTGATTAGGATTAGGTCAATTAAGTTTAAGATCATGCTATTATTGTTGATCAAATCGACTAAATCCCATATGTAGAATTAATTTACCTAAGGACCTAATTCGGCTCGATGATTTGAGCCTGATTTGCTTAAGCTAACTTATTTGGACCAATTGATCTATTGGTATCTAAGGCAAGTAATTGAGAGATGGTTATTTAATTAGTTTCATTCACTAATCTGATCAATTTAATAGTGTCTAAAAAAGGTAATGGGGGGACCTCCATCGATCTTCACTTTTCTGACTAATTTGAAAGATTGAGTCTTGAATAAGGTTGCTTGACATTTTGGTTTAGCCCATGCCAATTAGATCAATCATATGATGATTGATTAGATGAGACTTAAACCTAAACCTCTTCATAAATATTAAGTCTATAGGTCTTCCATCATTGTAAATGTGTGGGCATGGTACTGATGTTGATTGTTCTCGACTGATCATAGTGGTTCAGTTGCACTGAAAATATGCAACTACTCTATTAGTAAAGAGTTGCTTTAAGATAAGGATGGGTTGGTGTTGGGTTCCGACCATGTAGTGAAATTTTTTTTAAAAAAAATTAAAATTAAATAAATCAATAGCTTTATTAAATAAAACTATTAAGTCAGAATTCAAACCTTAGAATCACCTTATCGATATCGATAAAACAAAAATAAGCACACAAAAAAGATAGAATTTTTACTTTCACCAAAAAGGAAGAAGTGGCATGTTGGTGTTCTCCATGACACTCCAAAGTAGAAGCCCTCCAAAAGAGATCCACATGGAAGTTAGCCAAGATCCTTTCTAACCGGTGCGCTGCCGCAACCTTTTCTTCTCAAGAACACTGCCGGCTTCGAACTCATGGTACGATCATGTCAAAACCCAGTTGCTTCTGAAGTTACCACCAAAATGATATCAAGAAGACACTCTTTAGATATCTTACAATCTAGGATTTGATTTTTGGCTCCAACATATGAAAAAATCAAACCCTAGGGCACACAAGTAACACTTGCTAAAAATCTCACCACCCTTCTTGCAACTTTTGCTACTCAATTTTTTCTTGCCTTTTTCTTAATTTTTTTTAATTTTTTTTTTATAATTTTTACATCTCTAATCTCTAGTTTCAATCCAAAATCACAGTAGCAAGCTATGTGGGATGTCCTATATAAATAAGGGACCAAGGGACATGTCATGGGATGAAGGGGCGCCAACCTTTGGCACTCCATGTTCTCACATAGTGAATAAATTCATCGTGTGGAATTTTTGATATATGAGAGACTTATCATGGAAGGACTCTCCTTCTTCTACATGCCACAAAAATCTCACTCAATTTTGGTGACAAATCAAAGGACTTTTGGTTGAGTAATTAAGGCAACACGTATAGTTAAGAGCCTTCATGAAGGACTCTCCAACTTCACAAGCTAATTTGAGGTGGGGCGGCATTTATTTTTGATGTGGCTTCTAGTGGGTGTAGAGGAGTCCTTCTCCACTTGAAACTATTTTAAGTTGGATAAGGATCCAATCTAAATTGACCAAATTCCATTAGGTCAAAGGCAACTGGTTTAGGTTAGCTTAAACACTTTGATCTATACCAATTTAGGAACTTGGGTTAATACAATGTGTTAGCATATCAAATTAACCCATAAAATTTATATTAAATTTTAATTAAATTAGATCAAGACCAAATCTTAAAGTGTGTGACCCATTAGATTCAAAATCTAGTCAGTAGTGGATCAAGACTTTCGACATAACCCTAATCTGATGAGATTAGATCACCCGAAGAGTCCCAATCAACTTGGACTCTTCCAAATTGATTCCAGAATTAAACTCTTTTAGTTTTGATAAATTCACAAGTCAAGATTGACGTATAGCAATGTGTCATAACTATCTAAAAAATTTAAAATTTTAATAAAAATTATCAAAATATCTTTCAGTGATAAGTTACCATGTAATTCAATCTTTTAGTCAAATAACATCTCAGATGAGCTGTGGGTATAAAAATATGTCAAATCTAATTACTTATCATAATGTATCTCGATCAGAAGGTGATGATTTAGTTGATGATATATTATTTTTTTTTTTTAATTATCATTCTGCTTTGGTCAAAGACTTCCGAATCATCGACCTATAAGATCACATAGGATGTTCTCTCCCCTTATTAGGAGTGACTGATCCTTTATTGATCATCCACAACCTCCATGCATACTTCACCACATCCAAAACACCCCATACAAGGATCAAAGAAGCAAGTTAGAAAGTGAACCAAAATATGGATTCAAGTACATAAGGTACCATAATGATCTCAGATCAAAGGATCACTTACACAACTCCCACTAGAGAATCATTAGTTGACATGTAAATAAGACTCCATCTGATGTTCTTTCACAAATCAATTTAGTAAACTCATTCTCTAATGAGCATCCATATCCTTGTATTAGCATAACCACACAAGTGGTTGTGAGATCAACCATCCTCATTTTTGAGCATATATAGGACATGCTAGTCTTACCAGTATTATTGATCTCCGACTCAATGTACCAATGATTAAAAATATTTTAGATCATGGCTATTAAAAATTTTAGATTTCACTGACGTGATCTCATCACGGCCCTAAAACATTGTCCGGATCTATGGGGTTTATTATAATCTTAAAAATAATAAGATGCAGCATATAATGAATCAAAAATATTTATTTTATTAATAATATAAATATCAATTATATGAATCTGAATGATAAATTACAATAAACATCTTATCGTATTCTATATGTGATTGGCTTGTAGGATATTATTCTTTCAATCTCTCACTTGAACTAAAGCCAATCGCCCCTATACTTGATAACCATGCTATCAAGGTGGCAATCAAACTACTATATTGATAAGGCCTTAGTGAACGGGTCTGCTATATTGTTCTTAATGTCAGCTCACTCCATGATCATACCGCATCTTTCAACTATCTCCCGATCGAGGTGGAACCATCTTAGGATGTGCTTGGATTTATGATGAGACCTTGGTTCTTTGGCTTGAGCAACTGCCCTAGTATTATCACAATAAAGGGGCACTGGTTGTTCAATCTCTGGAACCACATCCAATTCTGTGATGCATTTCTTCATCCAGATGACCTCTTTAGCAGCCACACTAGCAGCAATATAACCACCATATAGAGTGAATACATACCCAGATATAGATCTGCTATCATCTGGATCAGATTGAAAATTAGAATCAGTATAACCTTCTAGTTTTAAATCAGATCCATCATATATTAGAAAAATATTTCTTGTCCTTCTCAAGTACTTGAGTATGTTTTTCATAACTTTTCAATGATCCTCTCCAGGATCAACCTGAAATCTGCTTACAAGGCCAAAGACATAAGCCACATCAGGCCTGGTACATAACATAGCATATATAATTGATTCTATAGCCGAAGCATAAGGAATAAAACTCATTCTATTTCTCTCTTCAGGTATCTTAGGAGATATTTTTTCAAAGAGTTGTATGCCATGACCTATAGGTAAGTAACCTCTTTTACTTCTCTCCATATTGAACCTCTCCAACACAAGGTCAATGTACCTAGATTGGGACAAGCCTAGCATTTTTTTTGATCTATCCCTATAGATCTTTATACCTAGTATATAGGATGCCTCATCCAAGTCTTTCATGAAAAACTTTTGTGATAGCCATGTCTTGATCGATTGCAACATCGGGATATCATTTTCAATGAGCAGTATGTTGTCCATATACAAGATCAAGAAGATAATAGCACTCTCACTATTCTTCTTGTACACACAAGGTTCATCTATATTTTTTATGAAGCCAAACGATTTGACTATCTTATCAAAATGGATGTTTCAGCTCCTCGATACTTGCTTTAATCTATAAATGGATCTATTTAGCTTGCGTATCTGATTTGCTCTCTCATTTGATACAAATCCCTCTGGCTGAGTCATATAGACTTCTTCCTTGAGGTTTTTATTGAGGAAGGCAGTCTTGACATCCATCTGTCAGATCTCATAGTCATGGTATGCTGCAATAGCAAGCATTATCTGAATAGACTTGAGCATGGCTACCGGCAAAAAGGTTTATTCATAATCAATATCTAGTTTTTGTCTGAAACCTTTTGCTACCAGCTTGGCCTTATAGGTCTCTATCTGGTCATCTACTCCAATCTTTTTTTTGAATACCCATTTGCATCCTATTGGGGTCACACCCTCAGGTGCATCAACCAAAGTCCAAACTTAGTTGGTATACATGGAGTCCATTTCGAATTTCATGGTACTGAGCCATTTGTCAGAGTCACTACTCATGACTACTTTTGAATAGGTTGTGGGATCATCATTCTCAATAATATGGGATGTATTATTATTCTCAATGACAAATCCATACCTGAATGGTACATTAAGCACTCTACATGACCTTCAGAGAGGAGGTGTGGTAGTGGCTGTGCCTTAACAATAAGCACATCTGGTTAAGAACCAATTTGTGAATCCTGGATGAATTGTAGGTTTTGAACTTCCTTAAGCTTAACAGACCTCCCACTACCTCCTTCTTGGATAAACATCTTTTTCAAGAAAATGATGTGCCTACCAACAAACACCTTTTATTGAGTAGGATTATAGAAGTAGTATCCTATACTCTCCTTGGGATAACCTACAAATCTGTATTTTTCTAATCTAGCATCCAGCTTATATTCATCAATATTTTTCACATAAACTGGATAATCTCAAATCTTAAGATGCTTAAGATAGGATCTTTTTTCATTTCATATTTCATATGGAGTGCTAGAAATAGATTTAGAAGGTACTTTATTTAAAACATACGCTGCAGCCTCGAGAGCATATTCCCAGAAGGATATCGGAAGATCCGTGAAACACAACATGGACTACACCATTCTAATAAGGTGTGATTCTTTCTTTCTATAATTTTATTAAATTATGAAATATAAAGAGGTATCCATTGAGAGAGTATTCTATTTTATTTTAAATAATTAAGAAACTCACTAGACAAGTGTTCTCCTCCTCGATCAGATCGAAGAGTTTTAATACTTTTACTAGTTTGTTTCTCAACCATTCTTTGATACTCTTTAAATTTGTCAAAGATTTCGGATTTGTATTTCGTTAAATACACATATCCAAATCTAGATCCATCATCAGTAAATGTGATGAAGTAAGAATATCCACCTCTGGCTTGAGTCGACATTGGACCACATACATCAGTATGTACAAGGTCCAATATGTCACTCGTCCTTTCTCCATGTCCAGTAAATGGAGTCTTGATCATTTTTTTCATGAGGTAAGATTTATAAGTTTTATATGATTCATAATCATAAGGATCAAAGAATTTATCTTTGAATAACTTGTTAATTCTTGACTCATTTATATGGCCAAGTCGGCAGTGCCAGAGGTATGTGACATTTACATCCTTTCTTTTTCTTTTCTTCATATTATCAATATGAAGTATATTATCATTAAGTAAAAGTAACAAAAGATCATTATCAACATAAGCACTCCCATAATTTTATTAAAAAAATATATAGAACAATCATTATTCTTTACATTTATTTCAAGACCTTGTTCCAATAATAATGGTATAAAAATAATATTTATAACAATATTAGGGATATAAAAATAGGCCTTTAGTTTCAAAACTTTGCCCGAAGACAACTTTAAAATCTTGGTTCCTACATCTTCGGCCTGAATGGACTCTCCACTAGCACCGAACAGCTCGAAATCATTTTTATTCAGATTCTTTATTTTTGATAAATTCTGTAACGATTTACAAAGGTGTGCACAAGTGGTATCTAGTACTCAAAAATTTGAAAATGAAGTACTTAATGATAAGTTAGTTTGTATCATATACAAATTTTTAGCAACATTTGCCGATTTCATGGTTGCAAGGTACTTGTAATTTCTCTTCTAGTGGCCCTCGTTGCCACAGTGATGGCAAGTACCTTTGGCGGAGACCTTTTTTGCCTTTTTTTTGGAAATGTTAGTCTTAGAGTTTATCTTTTTCTTAGAATCCTTCTTTGCCTTCTTCTTGCTGATCTTATCAACAAGAAGTACTAGAGCCTTTTCATCCTTGAAATAGCTCTCTACTATTTTCAGCATGTTCAACAGTTCTGGCAGACTGATGTTCAGTTTATTCATATAATAATTTATGACAAACTGAGAAAAAGAGTCAGAAAGAGATTGTAAGATCAAATCCTAGCTCAGTTCACCATCCATGGCAAAATCTAGCTATCTCAGATGAGTGATGAAATCAATCATCTTTAGGATATGCATTTGTACGGAGGTGCTTTCAGTCATGTGGGCATGGAACAATTATTTTGATATCTCATATCGAGCAGTTCTACTTTGTTCCCAATATAACTCCTTAAGATTAAGGAGTATAGAGTGAACATCCATATTCTCATGCTGCCTCTGAAGCTCGTTGCTCATGGAGGCAAGTATGATACATTTGACAGTCACACTGTTATCTTTTCATATTTTATATGTGGCCTTTTCCTCCTCGAAAGCATCTTTTCTAAGAGAATCTGGTGTTGGGTTCTGGTAATGCAGCGGAATATAGATTTCAAAAATTTTTAACATAAATTCAACAATTGAAAATAATGTTTAACAATTAAACTAGAGTACCAGAACTCAAAAGTCCTAAGAACCCCTTGATGATTACAATCAAATGATCAAAAACATACATAATAGAAAGAGACTAGAAGTCATATACCAATGAGAAGACCATGATCTGATAATTTTGAAACATCCATGAGACTCCAAAGTAGAAGCCCTCCAACGGTGATCCATACAAGATTGATTAGGGCCCTTTCCAATTCATCATGGTGCTACAGCCTTCTTCCTAAGCGTGCTGTCGATCATCCTTCATAAGACCTGGTTGCACCAATGCTTGTATTCCTTCATGACCTTCACTAAGACCTCTTAAGAAATTTTTTTTCAAAAGATCTCACCACACATAAATCAGATTTTATGTTCAATATATGAACAATCTGATTTTTGAATAAGCATCTCATGCTTTTCATTTTTTCTCTTCCCTTCCTTTCCATTTTTCTCTCCCTTTTTCTTATCTTTATCCAGACTTTTTTCTCTCATTTTTCTCTTATCTTCACACCAACTCTCAACCAAAAAAATGGGCATAGAACCAAGGTGCAGTGCCCCCTTTAAATAGGTAACAAAAGGGTGCCAAATAATCTCCAAGTGATGCCAACTCTTGGCGTTCCAACTTCTCCACATGATGAAATTAAATCACCACACACATAAATGGCATGGAGAAGTTAAGGAGAAGAAGGGCTCTTCCTTCTCTGGTCCCATAAAAATGGGTTGTAATAATTAAGAGGTTTTCATGATAGGAAACAATGTTTGTCGCAAACACATCCAATGTGTCATTTTTTAGTTTCCACAAGGAATAAATTTCTTATATAGAAGTTCTAGGTATGGAAGAGCCTTCAAGTAGAAGGACTCCTCCACTTCTGTGCCAACATATCTCCAGGAGCCATCACATGAAGCATGGAGTAAAGGAAACGCATGGAATAATAGGGAGGAATTAAGAGTCCAATGTGAAATGGACTCTTCCATTTCATCACCCAAAAATAAGGTGGCATCCAAATTAATTTGGCATGGAGTTCCTTCCAAGAGAAGGACTCCTTCTCCTCTTTCACACCCATACATCCCATAGCACCATCAGTTGGCACACAAAAATAAGGGACGTGTGGAACTTGGTAATAAAATTAAGAGGAGTAGATGAGAAGGATTCTTCCTTCTCATCGCCATTTATTTTGGGTGTGACAATTAATTTGTACATGACTTTTGGTGTGGAAGAGATGGATCACATACGAAACACTTTCATAAAATCTAGTTCAGCAACCTGTTGGGTATAAAATACCCACAGCCGAAGTCCTCAGCAGAATCGGCTCCAGGAGTTCCGCCCGGACTCCTACGGGAGCCGGACTTCGCCTTTGACTTTAATTACTGGAAGACTTCACCCGAACTCCTACGGGAGCCGGGCTTCATCCTCGACTCCAGCGGCTGCAGACAGACTTCGTCCAGACTCCTACGGGAGCCGGACTCCGCCAACAATTTCAACCACAAGCAGACTTCATCTGGACTCCTACGGGAGCTGGACTCCGCCAACAATTTCAACCGCAAGCAGACTTCGTCCGGACTCCTACGGGAGCCGGACTCCGCCAACAATTTCAACCGCAAGCAGACTTCGTCCGGACTCCTACGGGAGCCGGACTCCGCCAATAATTTCAACCGCAAGCAGACTTCATCCGGACTCCTATGGGAGCCGGACTTCGCCAACAACTTCAACCGCAAGCAGACTTCGTCCAGACTCCTACGGGAGCCGGACTCCGCCAACAATTTCAACCGCAAGCAGACTTCGTCCGGACTCCTACGAGAGCCGGACTCCGCCAACAACTTCAACCGCAAGCAGACTTCCTCCGGACTCCTACGGGAGCCAGACTCCGCCAACAATTTCAACCGCAAGTAGACTCTACCCGGATCCTACAGGAGCCGGGCTCCGTCCTCAACATCAGCTATCGGTAAGCCTTGTCCGGTCTCCTACGGGAGCCGGACTTCGCCTTTGACTTTAATTGCAGGAAGACTTCGCCCGAACTCCTACGGGAGTCGGGCTTCGTCCTCGACTCCAGCGGCTCAGACAGACTCCGTCCGGACTCCTACGGGAGCCGGACTCCGCCAACAATTTCAACCGCAAGTAGACTCCGCCCGGACTCCTACAGGAGTCGGGCTCCGTTCTCAACATCAGCTGCCGGTAAGCCTTGTCCGGACTCCTACGGGAGCCGGACTTCGCATCTGATTTTGATTGCAGGGGATTCCGCCCGAACTCTTACGGGAGCCGGGCTCCGCCCGCGACTTCAGCTCCGAGAGGACTCCGCCCGGACTCCCATGGGAGCCGGGCTCCACCCACGACCCCAACCTCAAGGAGGACTCCGCCCGAACCCCTACGGGGGCCAGACTCCGACCGCTGTCGAACTTCAGCCGATGGATCTGTGCCCCCTGGTGGGCCACAATAACGGCCACGATCTTGCTCCATTTCCTGCGGCGGATTTCGTGCAGCTCCATCACTCCCTGACAGGCCGCAGTAATGGTCGCAGCTCTACTCCACTTCCTACGATGGATTCCACGCAGCTCCACTACTCCCTGGCAGGCCACAATAACGGCCACGATCCTGCTCCACTTCCTACGATGGATACCGCGTGATTCTCCCATCCGCTGGCAAGTCACGACAACGGACGCCGCTCCACTCCCCGCAGCAGACTCCACATGGCACGCCCCAGTGATAGCCACGGGTCCACTCCACTACTCTGCGCAACAAACTCCACCTGACCCTGGGCAGCCCACTGCCAGACGGTTACAGATATCGCTATCAGGCTACTGCCCCTCCACCTATAAAAGGGGGGCCCCAGATACGTTATTCTATAAGCTCTAGTTTTTACCTAAAACTCTACTAAATTCTCCGTTCGAACACTCCATTCTTGTTGAGGCAGAGAACTGACTTGAGCGTCGGAGGGTCTTGCCGGAGCAACCCCACCTCCGGTTTAGACTTCCCTTGCAGGTCCCGACGGCGACTGCGACTTCCTCGACTCCAGCTTCTCCGGCGCAAGCGGATTTTTGCACCAACAGGATTGGCGCTAGAGGAAGGGCTCTGTGTCTTCGCAGTACCCTTGTTCTTAAAGGAGCGTTCAACGGAGCCGCCCCCGATCGTCTCCTCCAACACCTACTCCTTGTTTCCCCCCGCGGGATCCCTACTCGATGCCTCCACGCAAGGCATCCACGCGACGATCCACGGCCTCCGCGGCCAGATCTCAGGCTCCGACCTCCCCTCCTGTTTCTCAACCTCCTCCTCCTCTGGCGGTGGCGGTCAGCACGGAGCAGTTTGACTTGCTGGCACAGCAGGTCAGAGGCCTCGCCGAAGCTGTGCAAGCAATGCAGCAGCAGCAGCTGCAGGCATCGGCGCACCCGGAAAGGGCATCTCCAGAATGCCAGAACCCGACGGCGGGGCGGGCCACCTGGGCCAGCCGCCCCATCCTTCCTGGGAAAACAAACCCGAGGGTAGAGAGCCCTCAATCGGACCACGACTCCACCCCTGGAAGATCTCTGCCCACGTTCTGCCAGAGGACCCTCGAGACTCGAAGTCGAGAGGATTTCCTAGATCGGAGGCTCCAGGAGATGAACCGGCGGATTGAAGAACTCCGCCATGCGCCCCCCGCTTATGGTGAGGATATTTGTACTGACCCTCCCTTCTCCCAAATGATCATACAGGAACCGATCCCGCCAAACTTCAAGCTTTCCCAGTTCGAAAGCTACGACGGGACTTCGGACCCGGTTGACCATCTGGAGGCCTTTCGGACGATGATGCTGCTTCATGGTGCTCCTGATGCCATCTTATGCCGGGCTTTCCCGTCTACCTTGAAGGGAGCGGCGAGGAACTGGTACTCGACTTTGAAACTGGGTACCATCTTTTCCTTCGATCAAATGAGCCACCAATTTGTGGTCCATTTTGTCAGCAGCCGGCGCCCCCGGAAGGGTTCGGAGTCTCTCATCAACATCAGGCAAAGGGAAGGGGAGTCCATTCGGGCCTACATCAACCGCTTCAACATTGCGGCACTGGAGGTCCGGAACTTGGACCAATCAGTCGCAATGGCCGCCCTGAAGGGTGGCCTTCAGAAGAATGATCTTTTGTTCTCTCTGGAGAAGAAATATCCCAGGGATTTTGCTGATTTGCTGGCCCAGGCCGAAGGATACGCCCGAGCGGAAGAGGCCTTCAAAATGAAGGATGAAGAGACGGCGAGGGAGCGGCAAGCGGGAGACTCGAGTAAGCCCGCAATTGAAAAAAGACCAAAGGAAGCCCAGCTGCGTTCTCGATCTCCTCCTGGGTATAAGCGCGCCCATACTCCACCCCGGGCGTGCAGGCAGAGAAGCTCGGATCGTGGGGTTCAGTGGGGTTCCCCACTAGGGAGATTCCGCAACTATGCCCCCCTCAACGCCTCGAAGGCCCTGGTATTGATGGAGGTCAGGGAGCAGCTCCCTAGGCCGGAGAGGATGCGCACACACCCCGAGAAGCGCAACCCCAACAAATTCTGCCCCTACCACCGTGACCACGACCACGACACAGAGGAATGCATCCAGCTCCAGGACGAGATCGAGGAGCTCATTCGGTGAGGTCGACTCGACAGGTTCATCCAACGCAGGCCCGAGGGTAGAGGAGATCGGCCAAAGGCCCTCCCGCAGCCTGAACCGCCAAGAAGGGAGGAGCAACTCAGGGATCGGCCTCCCATCGGGACCATTGACTCCATCACCAGAGGGCCTCAAGGAGGAGCGGACCACCCGCGACCGTGGAACTCGAAAAACCTGTAAATGTATCACTTACGATTTCACCTTGAATCTAAATTTCTTTCTACTTGACATACTCTTCCCATCTGGCGTGGATTTATTATGACTGGATATGACCCCTCCAAAAATAAAGTTTTGTTAGGAACGGGGGAGAACCCCGCCCAAGCATACCTAAAATGAAAGTCCGACTATCTCAAAATCGGATGGGGGGAGAGACCTTACAACGCCCTGATGTGCCCCAACAGCCATGTCAGGAACAGGAGGAAAAGAACCTCGTCCTGACATGAGCAAAGTCAAAGGCCCGGTTCTTTTAGACTGGATGGGGGGAGAGGCCTGACAACGCCCTGATGTGCCCCCACAGCCATGTCAGGAATAGGAGGAGAACCTCATCCTGACATGAGCAAAGTCAAAGGCCCGGTTCTTTTAGACCGGATGGGGGGAGAGGCCTTACAACGCCCTAATGTGCCCCCACAGCCATGTCAGGAACAGGAGGAGAACCTTGTCCTGACATGAGCAAAGTCAAAGGCCCGGTTCTTTTAGATCGGATGGGGGGAGAGGTCTGACAACACTCTGATGTGCCCCCACTGCCATATCAGGAACAGGAGGAGAACCTCATCCTGACATAAGCAAAGTCAAAGGCCCAGTTCTTTTAGATCGGATGGGGGGAGAGGCCTTACAACGCCTTAATGTGCCCCCACAGCCATGTCAGGAACAGGAGGAGAACCTCGTCCTGACATGAGCAAAGTCAAAGGCCCGGTTCTTTTAGACCGGATGGGGGGAGAGGCCTTACAACGCCCTGATGTGCCCCCACAGCCATGTCAGGAATAGGAGGAGAACCTCGTCCTGACATGAGCAAAGTCAAAGACCCAGTTCTTTTAGACCGGATGGGGGGAGAGGCCTTACAGCGCCCTAACGCGCCCCCACAGCCAAGCCGAGAACGGGAGGAGAACCTCACCCTGGCTCGAGCAAAGTGGAAGGCCCGGACTCCTACGGGAGTCGGGCTCCGTTCACGACGCCAAGGAAGACTCCACCCGGATTCCTACGGGAGCCGGGCTCAGTCCACAATGTCAAGGAAGACTCCGCCCGGACTCCTATGGGAGCCGGACTCCATCCACGATGCCAAGGAAGACTCCGCCCGGACTCCTACGGGAGCCAGGCTCCATCCACAATGCCGAGGAAGACTCCGCCTGGACTCCTACGGGAGCCGGGCTCCATTCACGATGCCAAGGAAGACTCCACCCGGACTCCTACAGGAGCCAGACTCCATCCACGATGCCAAGGAAGACTCCACTCGGACTCCTACAGGAGCCAGGTTCCACCCACGACTTCTGCAGCAAGAGCTGATGGTGGTGAAGCCCGGCCGCCCAACAAGATCGGGTGAAAGAAAAAAGCCCCTCATCGGCACCTCCTCGCTCCTATGCAACCCCGCAAAAAGCGGGGGGAAGGCCCTCACTCCGAGAAGAGGAGGAAAATTAAAAAGGAAGGATGACGAACTACGACGGGAACAGATGAAGGATGAACCACACCAAAAGACCTAAAGGACTTCGTCCCAACTGAAACGGAGAGTTCCTACCGAACACCTCCGGCCGCTAAAAAGACTTTCGACACCGGTTAGGAAGACAACGACATCCCCGAAATAATGTGGGGCCCGGACGGCCAAGCTCGGGCTTGCGGCCATGCACGATGAGAAAGGCGAGCTAACGCATCGACGACCGGGGCCCCCTAACGACGTCTACATCAGACAAGTCAAACGACAAGAAAAGTTCGGCGGATGGCAATTTAGTGCAACGCACAGACGAGGTAACACAAAATGCCCTTTTCATTCCATTTCTGATATACATACTACAAAGCCCGAAAGGCCAAGGAAAGAAAGGCAAAATGACAAAAAGGAAGTAAATACATGAAAAGACAGAAAGACGAAAAGAGCTCTAAGGAGGCCCTGCTCCCTCCGACCTAGAATTATCTACTCCGTCCCTTAACCAGGACTGCCTCAGATTCTCAATTTCTTCTTCTAGCTCTCCCCTTTTCTGCAGCGCGTCCTAGAGCACTCGACGAAGTTGCTGGCTCTCGGCTTCCGCCTCTCGACGCCTCTTCCTTAAGACCTCGGATTCCGCCTCCGCGTCCGCGACGACCCACCGCTCGAGTGCCAGTTGGATCTTCAGTTGTTGTAGCTCAGCTGTCTTTTCTCCGAGGGAGACAGAAATCCCCTCAACGGTGCCTCTTAGGGCTTGGAGCTCTTCAGAATCTCGGACGGAAGTAAGCTGTGCCCTGTTAGCCAGCTGCCTCTGGAGACGAACGACTTCATCGGCCGCCGTCCTGAATCTCCCTTTATATTCTTCCACCTGCCTGCGCCAGCTAGCCCGTTGCACGTCGTGGCTCACCTCGACGTCCTGAAGCTGCTGCTGAAGGTCGGAGACCTTCTGCGACCACCTCTGGTCATCGTCGACCCGAGCCAAGAGCCGGGATGAATTTCCTTCCAGTTAGCCGATCTTCCCCTTCGCAGCTGACAGTTCCACCTTGAGGGCGCTGATCCTGGCGGCCTGGGCCCAAATTCGGTCACTGGCGCTCTTCTTGCATTCCTCGAGTTCCTTTGCGAAGTTCGCCTTCCTCCGGCTATACTCCATGATCCTCTTCACATGGAGACTCCGAAAGTGGGTGGCCTCAGCGGTGGCTTCAGAGTGACCTTCTCTCGATTTGCGGAGCTCGCCTTCCGTCTTCTTCAACTTCTTTGTCAGGTGAAGGACTTCCTTCTTCAGCCGCTGGATCGTCGATTTCAGCGGGACCCCCAGGGGCAGGGGGAGTGCTTCTGTAGGGCACTGCCATCAGAAGGCAAAAGCGTCAAAGCATGACTCATTGCAGGAAGAAAAGTAGAGAGAAGGAGGGGGGGAAGGAGAAGCCGTCCGCAACAAGAAATTCAACTTTATTGATTGAATGATTTTTGAAGACAAACAGAAAAGAAAAATTATGGTGCAATAAAGGTACAAGATCAAGGTCTCAGACCTCAGGGGCGGGGGGTGGAGAACTCGGCATCCCCGGCGCGGGGGCTGCGACAGCAGTGGCGGCTGACGAGGGACCGACCTCATCTTCAGACTCCTCGCCTAGGAAGCTGAGGTCGAGCTCTGAGAATTTTTTGGCCACCTTCTCTTGGCAGAGCTCGAACCCCTTAATGAACGCTTCCTGGCCGAATTGGACCTTCAGGTCCCTAATCTCCGCGGAGGCCTTGAATTCCTCTACCGCAAGGGCTCGAGCCTCCAAGATCAGGACTGGAGTTTGCTCGACCAAGTTGGCGACCTCGGCCTCCGCCTTCCTCACCGATTCTTCCAAGATCTGCCTCTCCTCCTCCCGGGCTTGCTTCTCTCTTTCCAGGGCCTCCTGGAGGGCGGCTACTTCGGCCGTCTTTGCTTGGAGGCGAGCAACCTCCGCCTGACAGCGTTCCTCCACCTGGAGGATGTCCCTCCTCGTGCGGCTCACCGCCTCGATATAGGCGAGGAGCTGGTGCCCAATCTGCAAGGGCGGCTAGGGAATTAGAACAAAGGCCGAGTAGCCGTGTAAATGAAGATCCGCTTACCTCAAGGAAGGACCCCAAAGAGTCCCAGGCCCGTTGCTCGAGATCGACGCGGTCGATCCTTTCAACGACGTTGGGCAGAATGCAGCCGTCGATCAGCCGCCTGATCAAGTCCCTATCGTTGAAGGGATTCTCCGACCCCTCTTCGGAGCAGAGGGACTCGTCCACAGCAGTTCGACGGCTACTCGCCCTACGGGCCATCGATTTTCTTCTTTTCCCCACGGCGGGCGCCTCCGTGGAGCGAACCCCCAGAACGGGGGCCCCAGTCAGCGGACTCCTCGAGGAGGCCCGGGGAGCCGTTGGCTTGGCGTCCGAGGGAATGTCGATGGTCGGGGCCACCTGGACGGGTGCAGCTAAGCTCGACTCCTCCGCCCTGGCCCTCTTCGCTGATCCGGAGGTCACGGCACCCTTTCTCTTGTGGGCCCTAGGGCCCCTGGCAAGCATCCGCGCTGCTTCGGCGTCCATTCCTAAAAAAAAAAAAAAAAAAAAAAAAGAAAAGAAAGAGAAAAGAGAAAGGGAAAGAGGAAAAAGAAGCAAACCAATCAATCAAGAGTCAAAGGTCGGAAAAAAAAAAAAAAAAAGAGAGAGAGAGAAGAAAAGAAGAAAGGGAAAGAAAGAAAGAAACAGAGGAGAAAAAGAGAAGAAAGGCATGAAAAGAGAAGGTAAGATAAAAGATGAATACTCGCTGGATCCTGGGGACTCAGGCCGATGTTGAAAAGAAACTGCTCCCTCAGAAGATTGGGAAGGGAAGGAGCGGAATAAGCTAAAAGCTTCCGGGCAGCCTGGAGGTCGTCCTCCCCCAGGTTGGGCGCCCGACGGACAGAATCCCTCAGAGAGCCCCAAGGGGGCAGGCCCAGTCTCAGGGTCGGGCAGTGGACGAAGAGGTATTTCCCCTTCCAATTATGGATCGAAGAAGGGGCGCCTTTCAGCAACCCCTTCTTGCCGAACTGGGGGGAGAAGTACCACCAGTCCTTCATCGAAGGATGGCGCTTGAAGGTATAGAAGTGCCTAAACAAGGAGAGGGACGGTTGGACCTTGACTACGTGGCAGAGGGAGAGAAATCCTATCAAGAACCTAAAAGAATTCGGGGCCACGGAAGCCAAGGAGATGTCTAAGAAGCGGAAGAGGGCAACTACAAAGGAAGGAAGCGGAAGTCGGAGTCCGGCATGGAATGCTTCCTGGTACAGACAAAAATGACTGGAAGGGGGAGTGCTGGCCCGATCAGAAGGGCCAGGCAGCTCCAGGTCATACTCCGGAGGAACTCCGTACTGAACCCTTATCAGAAGGAGTTCCTCCGAGGTCAGGGAACATGGAATGGCGCCCGACGCGAAAACCGGGTGGAGCCCAGCCCCAGACGCAGGTTCGTCTATAGAGCCGGGGACCTGGGGGTTTGAGGCGGAAGGCTCCCGGAACTGCAGGGAGCAGAAGAGCCAGAAGACATTTCGAGTAGTTTCGAAGGAGGGCTCTAAAGGTCCCTTAGAAGGCGGACAGAAAGGGGGATGAGAGGCCATAGGAAACTAACTCGGAGGGACGCAAAAAAAAAAACAATGATAGAGAAGAGGTCCCTAGGTGGTGGAAAGAAGGTTGAAGGTGCTAGAACTAACCTATATCGCTCTGAGGGACCGGAGGGACGAAGACAGAGATGATTTGGAAGACACCTATGGCTCGAGAAGATGCCCACTGAAACAGGACTCTCGAAGAGAAGGCAAACACTGGTCAAAACTCTGGAATGGAATAGGGCACCTAAAGGTGGGAGGGCGGGTTTAAATAGACCCTGGGATCCGAGCCATAATGATCGTGAATCCCCCCAAGCCAGTCCGCATCCGACACGTGTCCCACTCCCCCCGGCAGGCGGCTAAAAGTGGCTGACGGTTGGCAGGACTATAATTGCACCGTACATGGGCCAGTGTACCTGCGGGAATTTCGAAGAGTCCCTTCGTATCGCCCCAATTCGAAAAGACTCCGGCATGCGCGCAATTAATGCCCAAAATATCTGGGGGCGGCAGTGCGCAGGATTCGAAGGGACGGCTTCGGCTGTGCCCATCTCTCTCTGTACTTCCTTCATTTGAAATTCAAACTCGAAAGTAGGGGGACTGGTGTTGGGTATAAAATACCCACAGCCGAAGTCCTCAGCAGAATCGGCTCCAGGAGGTCCGCCCGGACTCCTACGGGAGCCGGACTTCGCCTTTGACTTTAATTGCAGGAAGACTTCGCCCGAACTCCTACGGGAGCCGGGCTTCATCCTCGACTCCAGCGACTGCAGACAGACTTCGTCCGGACTCCTACGGGAGCCGGACTCCGCCAACAATTTCAACCACAAGCAGACTTCGTCCGGACTCCTACGGGAGCCGGACTCCGCCAACAATTTCAACCGCAAGCAGACTTCGTCCAAACTCCTACGGGAGCCGAACTCTGCCAATAATTTCAACCGCAAGCAGACTTCGTCCGGACTCCTACGAGAGCCGGACTCCGCCAACAATTTCAACCGCAAGCAGACTTCGTTCGGACTCCTACGGGAGCCGGACTCTGCCAACAATTTCAACCGCAAGCAGACTTCGTCCAGACTCCTACGGGAGCCGGACTCCGCCAACAACTTCAACTGCAAGCAGACTTCGTCCGGACTCCTACGGGAGCCGGACTCCGCCAACAATTTCAACCGCAAGCAGACTTCGTCCGGACTCCTACGGGAGCCGGACTCCGCCAACAATTTCAACCGCAAGCAGACTTCGTCCGGACTCCTACGGGAGCCAGACTTCGCCAACAACTTCAACCGCAAGCAGACTTCGTCCGGACTCCTACGGGGGCCGGACTCCACCAACAATTTCAACCGCAAGTAGACTCCGCCCGGACTCCTACAGGAGTCGGGCTCCGTCCTCAACATTAGCTGCCGGTAAGCCTTGTCCAGTCTCCTACGGGAGCCGGACTTCACCTTTGACTTTAATTGCAGGAAGACTTCGCCCGAACTCCTACGGGAGCGGGCTTCATCCTCGACTCCAGCGGCTGCAGACGGACTCCGTCCGGACTCCTACGGGAGCCGGACTCCGCCAACAATTTCAACCGCAAGTAGACTCCGCCCGGACTCCTACAGGAGCCGGGCTCCGTTCTCAACATCAGCTACCGGTAAGCCTTGTTCGGACTCCTACGGGAGCCAGACTTCGCATCTGATTTTGATTGCAGGGGATTCCGCCCGGACTCTTACGGGAGCCGGGCTCCGCCCGCGACTTCAGCTCCGAGAGGACTCCGCCCGGACTCCTACGGGAGCTGGGCTCCACCCACGACCCCAACCTCAAGGAGGACTCCGCCCAGACCCCTACGGGGGCCGGACTCTGACCGCCGTCGAACTTCAATCGATGGATCTGCGCCCCCTGGCGGGCCACAATAACGGCCACGATCCTGCTCCACTTCCTGCGGCGGATTCCGTGCAGCTCTATCACTCCCTGACAGGCCGCAGTAACGATCGCAGCTCTGCTCCACTTCCTACGATGGATTCCGCGTAGCTCCACTACTCCCTGGCAGGCCATAATAACGGCCACGATCTTGCTCCACTTCCTGCGATGGATACCGTGTGATTCTCCCATCCGCTGGCAAGTCACGACAACGGACGCCGCTCCACTCCCCGCGGCAGACTCTACGTGGCACGCCCCGGTGATAGCCACGGGTCCACTCCACTACTCTGCGTAACAAACTCCGCCTGACCCTGGACAGCCCACTGCCAGACGGTTACAAATATCGCTATCAGGCTACTGCCCCTCCGCCTACAAAAGGGGGGCCCCAGATACGTTATTCTATAAGCTCTAGTTTTTACCTAAAACTCTGCTAAATTCTCCATTCGAACACTCCATTCTTGTTGAGGCAGAGAACTGACTTGAGCGTCGGAGGGTCTTGCCGGAGCAACCCCACCTCCGGTTTAGACTTCCCTTGCAGGTCCCGCGGCGACCGCGACTTCCTCGACTCCAGCTTCTCCGACGCAAGCGAATTTTTGCACCAACATAACCTATTTAAATATAGGTTCAAACCCAATCATATTAGGTCAAGACAACAAGATTAGGTTAGCACAAACACCTTTGCACTGAACCCAATTGGAAACTTGGATTAATTTATGTGCTAGCAGTTTAATTAACCCATTAGATTTATAATAAATCTAAATAGATTGGATCAAGACTAAATTTTTATTGTGTGTGACCCATTGGGTTTCAAATCTAGACAGCAGTGGACTCAAACTCTCAACGTAATCCTAATTCGATTAGATTAGGTCAGCTCAAGAGTTTCAATCAACTAGGACTCTACCTAATTATTCTCAAATTAAACTCTTTTAATTTTGGTGAGTTCACAAGTCAAGATTGATGTCTAGCAATGTATCATGACTATCTAAAAGAATTAGAATTTGATTGAAATACCAAAATTATCCTTTCATGATGAGTTATCGTGCAATTCAATCCTTCGATCACACAATATCTCGAAAAGACCATAAGTATGAAAATATGTCAAAACTCAAATATCTATCCATATATATCTCGATCTGATGATGATGACTCGGTTGATGAACTAGTAGAAAATTTTTCTACTGTTCATCCCTGCTCTGATCAAAGACTCTCAAAGTCATCATTCTATGAGATTACATAGGATGTTCTCTCCTCCTACAAGGAGTGATCGATTCCTTATTGACCGCTCACAACCTCCATGCATACTTCACCATACTCAAAATATCCCTCACACATCTCAAAGTGGTGTGCTAGAGAATAAACCAAAGTAAGGGTTCATGTACATAAGGTACTATAGTGATCTCAAGTCAAAGGATCACATGCACTACTCCCACTGAAGAACCTTCTGTTGACATGCTGTAAGGCTCTATCAGATGTTCTTCTTGCAGGTCAGTTCAATGAACTCATTCTCTAATGAACACCTACATCCTTGTATTAGTGTCACTATGCAAGTGATTGTGAGATCAACCACCCTCTCCATTGAGCATACATAGGATGTACCAATCTTACCGGTATCATCGATCCTCGACTCGATGATCCAACGATTAGGAATATTTTAGATTGGGACGATCAAGATTTTAAGTTTCACTAGCATGATCTCATCATGGCCATAAAATCATTGTCCCAATCTATGGAGTTTATCATATTCATAAAAAATATGATGCAGCATATGATAAAACATAATACTTCATAAATAAAAATAACCAATGTCATGCAAATGAGTAGAAAAAAATAAAAAAAAGTTTCTTCATATCCCCATGTGATTAGCTTGTAGGGCACTACTCTTTCAATCTCCCACTTGCACTAAAGCCAATCGCCCCTGTACCTGGTATCCATGCAATCAGAATGGTGGTTACACTGCTGTTGTGTAAGGCTTAGTGAACTGATCCATTATGATGTTCTTAATATTAACTTATTTTATGATCAGATCATGAATGAGGTGAAAGTGCCTAAGATGTGCGTGGGTTTTTGATGAGACTACACCCAACTTAATGATGAATCCTTTCATCAGGTATCTTTCTTTAGCAATCTTTTCTAACAGTAATTAATTGAGTCTAACATAGTTCGCTGTTTGGAATTTTTCTAACTCATCGCTCCTTAAGTACTTCTCAAATACTTTGAGAATGCTTTTCATAGTTTTCAAAAGATCCTAACATGGATCTGCCTGAAATCAACGATTATGCATAAGGCATAAACCACATCTGACGAGGTACATTGAATCTATGGGTAAGTAAACTCCTTTATACCCATTCATGTTGAATCCCTTCAACATAAATTCCATGTACCTTGACTGGGACAAGCCTAGCATCCACTTACATCTATCCCTATAGATGCCTAGTATATTAGATGCTTAACCCAAGTTTCTTCCATGAAATCATTTGTGATAAGCATATTATTAATCGAGTGCAATATTGGGACTACCTTTCTAATATGCTGTATGTCACCCACATACATAACCAAGAAGTTAGTGGAACTTCTACTTATCTTCTTGCACGCACACATGGTTTATCTATTTTTGATAAAGTCAAACATTTTGATTATCTCATCAAAAATAGATGTACCTACTCCTCAATACTTGCTTGAATCCATAAATACATTTTTCCTCCCACTAGAGACAAACTCTCTAGATGGTGTGTGGTAATAGCAAAAATCCAAATTGATATTCCTGTTAGCAACCTGTTAGGTCGTACCCATAGGTACTTCAACTATAGTCCATACTTGGTTGATGTACAGGAAGTCTATTTCGGATATTTAATGGTTTCAAGCCATCTGTCAGAGTCTCTACTTATGACAACTTTTGAATAGGTCAAGGAAAACATTATTCACAATAATGTATGGTGTATAGTCATTCTCAATGACAAACCCATATTTGAGTGGTACATTATGCACTCGAATTGATGCTTAATGAGGAGGTGTGTTTCATGGTTATGTCTCATCAATAAGCACATTTGGTCGAGGATCAACTTGTGGACACTCTACAAGTTATGATAGTTCATAGATCTTGAACTTCTCAAGTTTAATTATCCTCCCACTGTCCCCTTCTTAGAATTTTTTTTTTTAAAAGGTGGCATATCTACTGACTAAACACTTTTATCAAGTAGTGTGGTAGAAGTAGTATCACATACTACTCTTGAGATAACCTATAAACTAATATATATTAACCTATTTTAGCACAAACTTATGTACATTAACTCTTTTCACATAAGCTGGCAACCTACCCTTTTGCTATTTTCATATCTCATATGGAGTGCTTGTAATAGTTTTTATTGGTATCTAATTCAAAATATATATACAACAACTTCTAAGATATTTTTTTAGAATGAGAATTAAAATTTGTGGAGCATATTAGAGAACACACCATATCTCATATGAAGTGTCTATCTCTAGGTCGAGATATTATTAGCCTTCGAATATTCATATGTTCAAGATTTAATACCTTGCTTGTCCTGAAATATGTGACCATCATATATTTATTTCTTGTTCTCATCAACATGAAGAACAACATCATTGAGTGACAGAAATATGAGACCATTATCATTAATCCATTGCCATAAAATTTATCTGAAGGAGAGTAATATTTACTCTCTATATTAATTTTAAAACTATGTTACAATAACATAGGAATTGAAATAATATTTTTGATAAATTTAGGCTCATAACAATGATCTACTAATTTTTAAAATCTTGCTAGAAGGTTACATAGGTTCCTACAGCCTCAGCATAAATGGACTATCCATTAGTATCAAAAGGCAAGTTGTCACCTCACTTTAGCTTTATAGGTCCAGCAATACTTTGCATAAGAGAAACCTATATAAAGTATCACATATCTAAAATATTAAAACTGAAAACACTCAATGATAATTAATTTGTATCACATACAAATTATTAGCAGATGTAACTTTTGCATTCTGCTATTGCTTCACATTTGCAAGACAGCTCTTGCAATTAATTTTTAATAATCATTATTGCTGTAATAATCATAGATATCATAGTGAAGACATTCTTCACCTTCTTTTCCTCAATCATTCTATGAAGTTCAATCAATTTAAAAAATATACTATGCAGTGATAGTAAAGATGCATATGTGTATATAAGAACATTCAAGGACTACTCATGATGACATGCATAATTTAGATGAGATTTTTTATCTAATTGTGTCTTTCACTATTTTAGCAAATTTTATAGCCCTCAAGTATGAAAACGAAAAACCTATCATGGAGTTCTTTAATGGGGTTAAGATCCCAATTCTCATAAAAAGCCTTGTGGGTAGCACAACAAGCTCCTATGAGTTGAAAGGTAAGTAACTCTTTACTAATTATATCTCGTGCAACTCTCAACATAATTTTTGCCTCTAAAATACTTATAGCCTTATGGATAGTACAATAAATTATAGTATTTTAGTTAAATCATACCTTTCAATCCTTTATGGTCATACCTGAATAATACTACTCTTGTGGATAGCACAATAAGACAGCACTACCAGAAAATACCATAAGTATCACTAAGTCAACATCACACCAATCACTATAGCAAGCTTTGTGGATAGCATAACAAACTCACTACAGTTTTTGACATACTCTGTTGACCTAGTATGAGCTAAGTATAATTAACTTTATTATGTACCAAACTAGTATTAAATCAGGCCCCACAGCAAGCCTTATAGATAGCACAACAAGCCTACTATGGTTCTTGACATAATACAGTCTTAGCATGAAGGAAGGCATGGGTAGTGTTCTTAATACTTTGCCATTATGACTTAATATAATTTAAATGAATAACTTAGATCTCATGTATATCCTAAACATATATATGCATCATATGCAATCTAATCTTTAAATCTAACTACCAGCATATAAGAGCATATAAAGGAAGATAAATAGTTATGGACTTTGAAAAATCATCCGAGCCACAGGACGATCTAGGGGTCTAACCCTAGGTGCATCATTGATTGAACCATCTCATGGTCAATCTTAATGCACCTTTGCTCTACAAATGACTGGTAGTTCAGTCTTCATCTCCATGAAGTCTTTTATGAATGCCTAATCTTTATTTAAAAATAGAAAGAAATAATTTTTATCTATTCTCAAATAATTTTTTTAATTATTTTACATCAACATGTAAAAAATCTCAATCATCAGTTGGAAACATAGAAAAAAAATGTATAGCTGATAATACAATGCACCAGGGGTTCCCAGTGTAGGGTTCAGAGTGGGCATGCACAGTGGAAACATAATGAATTTTAAAATTTTAATAAAGAAATCTTAAATATTAAACCCTTAAACTAGTATCTCTTTGATGATTAACAATCATACATAACATAAATTCAAGATTAAATTTAAGTTATAGAAGAATACCTGCAGTGCTTAATCCAAATTTCGGCAGAACCTCCACCAGGCACCCAAGTGTTCGCCCTCCAACGGTGATCCACACAGGGCTATGATCAGGACACCAACTATTTGAGATGATTCCTCCTTCAAAATTCTCACTCTGAGAATTTTCTTGAACACCAGGACCTCAAGACGCTCTTCCTCTTCTCCTAGCCTTCCTATCCCTACCTTTCTTCTCTCCTTGTCTTCCTTAATTCTCTTCCTAGACTCTTGTCCTAAAATCGGACTTGTCCTTTCTATTTTTGGACTTATCCTAACAAGAGAAGGAAGAGACTAATTGGACAATAGGGAGAGAATTTAGAAAGAAAGGAGGAATTGGAAATCTGAATGAATCCAATCCCCCGACGCACCCCCCTTTAAATACTTAGCGATGGGTTGCCTTCGGGAATTTTTCGCGCCCCTTCCACACGCCATCTCGCATCCATCAGAAAATCTCATGCCTTCTGATGAATTCTCATGCCTATCTGAAATTTTTGACACATGGCAATCATCGAAAAAAAATCCAAGAGACGTGTTTGGTATAAAATACCCACAGCCGAAACCCTCGGCGAAATCGACAACAGCACGGCTCCGCCCGGACTCCTACGGGAGCCGGGCTCCACCGCCGACTACAGAACAGCTCCGCCCGGACTCCTACGAGAGCCGGGCTCTGCCTCCGACATCAACTACAGAGCAACTCCGCCCGGACTCCTACGGGAGCCGGGCTCCGCCTCCGACATCAACTGCAGAGCAGCTCCGCCCGGAATCCTACGGGAGCCGGGCTCCGCCTCCGACATCAACTACAGAGTAGCTCCGCCCGGACTCCTACGGGAGCCGGGCTCCGCCTCCGACATCAACTACAGAGCAACTCCGCCCGGACTCCTACGGGAGCCGGGCTCCGCCTCCGACATCAACTACAGAACAACTCCGCCCGGACTCCTACGGGAGCCGGTCTCCGCCTCCGACATCAACTACAGAACAGCTCCGCCCGGACTCCTACGGGAGCCGGGCTCCACCTCCGACATCAACTACAGAACAGCTCCGCCCGGACTCCTACGGGAGCCGGGCTCCACCTCCGACATCAACTACAGAACAGCTCCGCCCGGACTCCTACGGGAGCCGGGCTCCACCTTCGACATCAACTACAGAACAGCTCCGCCCGAACTCCTACGGAAGCCGGGCTCCGCCTCCGACAACGACTGCAGCACAGCTCCGCCCGGACTCCTACGGGAGCCAGGCTCCGCTCTCATTATCGACTACTAGTAAGCTCCGTCCGGACTCCTACGGGAGCCGGACTTCACTTTACCTCTAACTTTGATTGCAAAAGACTCCGCCCGGACTCCTACGGGAGCCGGGTTCCGCCCGCAACTTCAGCTCCGAGAGAGCTCCGTCCGGACTCCTACGGGAGCCAGACTTCACCTCTAACTTTGATTGCAGAGGACTCCGCCCGGACTCCTACGGGAGCCGGGTTCCGCCCGCAACTTCAGCTCTGAGAGAGTTCCGTCCGGACTCCTACGGGAGCCGGACTTCACCTCTAACTTTGATTGCAGAGGACCTCTCCCGGACCTCCACAGAGGTCGGGTCTGACCGCTGTCGAGCTTCAATCAACAGATCCGCACCCCCTGGCGAGCCACCATAACAACCGCGATCCTGCTCCACCTCCTGCGGCGGATTCCGCGCAGCTCCATCATTCCCCGACAGGCCGCAGTAACCATCGCAGCTCTGCTCCACTTCCTGTGGCGAATTTCGCACAGCTCCACTACCCCTTGGCTGGCCACCATAACGGCCACGAACCTGCTCCACCTCCTGCGACGGATACCGGGCGATTCTCCCATCCGCTGGCAAGTCAAGACAACAGACGCTGCTCCACCCCTCATAACAGATTCCACATGGCGAGCTGTGGTGATGGCCACGATTCCGCTCCACTACCTCTCGCAATCAATTTCCCCTGACAACGGGCGGCCCACGATCCGACGGTTACAGACGTCGCCATCGATCCGTTACCTCCCCCACCTATAAAAAGGGGGGATCCAGATACGTTATTCTCTAAGCTCATTTCTTATCTCCAAACTCTGCTAAATTCTCCGTTCGAGCACTCCATTCTTGTTGAGGCAGAGAACTGACTTGAGCGTCGGAGGGTCTTGTCGGAGCAACCCCACCTCCAGTTTAGACTTCCCTTGCAGGTCCCGATGGCGACCGCGGCTTCTCCGACTCCAGCTTCTCCGACGCAAGCAGATTTTTGCACCAACAGGATTGGCGCTAGAGGAAGGGTTGTGTCTTCGCAGCACCCTTGTTCTTGAAGGAGTGTTCAACGGAGCCGTCTCCGACCGTCTCTCCATCACCCACTCCTAATCTCCCTTCGCGGGATCGGCACTTGATGCCTCCGCGCAAGGCATCCACCCGACGGTCTACGGCCTCCGCGGCCAGATCTCAGGCTCCGGCCTCCCCTCCAGTTTCTCAGCCTCCTCCTCCTCCCCCTCCGGCGGTGGCGGTCGGCGTGGAGCAGTTTGACTTGCTGGCGCAGTAGGTCAAAGGCCTCGTCGAAGCCGTACAAGCAATGCAGCAGCAGCAACCACAGGCATCGGCACATCCAGAGGGGGCATCTCCGGAATGCCAGAACTCGATGGCGGGGCAGGCCACCTGGGCCAGCCGCCCCGTCCTTCCCGGGAAGGCAAATCCGAGGGTAGAGAGCCCTCAATCGGACCACGACTCCACCCCTGGAAGATCCCTGCCCCCGTTCTGCCAAAGGACCCTCGAGACTCAAAGTCGAGAGGATTTCCTGGACCGGAGGCTCCAGGAGATGAACCGGCGGATCGAGGAACTCCGCCACGCGCCTCCCGCTTATGGTGAGGATATTTGCACTGACCCTCCCTTCTCCCAAATGATTATGCAGGAACCGATCCCGCCGAACTTCAAGCTTCCTCAGTTCGAAAGCTACGACGGGACGTCGGACCCGGTTGATCATCTGGAGGCCTTCCGAACGATGATGCTGCTTCACGACGCTCCTGACGCCATCTTGTGTCGGGCTTTCCCGTCTACTCTGAAGGGAGCAGCAAGGAACTGGTACTCAGCTCTGAAGCCGGGTACCATCTTTTCCTTCGATCAAATGAGCCACCAATTTGTGGCCCATTTTGTTAGCAGCCGGCGTCCCCGGAAGGGTTTAGAGTCCCTCATCAACATCAAGCAGAGGGAAGGGGAGTCCATACGGGCCTACGTCAACCGCTTTAACATCGCGGCGTTGGAGGTCCGGAACTTGGACCAGTCAGTTGCCATGGCCGCCCTGAAAGGTGGCCTTCAGAAGAATGATCTTTTGTACTCCCTGGAGAAGAAGTACCCCAGGGATTTTGCTGATTTGCTGGCTCGGGCTGAAGGATACGCCCGAGCGGAAGAAGCCTTCAAAATGAAGGACGAAGAGACAACAAGGGAGCGTCAAGCGGGAGATTCGAGTAAGCCCGCAATTGAGAAAAGGCCAAAGGAAGCCCGGACACATTTTCGATCCCCTCCTGGACATAAGCGCGCCCTTACTCCACCCCGGGCACGCAGGCAGAGAAGCCTGGACCGCAGGGTTTGGCAGGGCTCCCCACCAGGGAGATTTCGCAACTACGCCCCCCTCAACGCCTCGAAGGCCCAAGTACTAATGGAGGTCAGGGAACAGCTCCCTAGGCCGGAGAGGATGCGCACACATCCCGGGAAGCACAACCCCAACAAGTTCTGCCTCTACCACCGTGACCACGGCCACGATACCGAAGAATGCATCCAGCTCCAGGACGAGATCGAGGAGCTCATCCGGCGAGGTCGACTCGACAGATTCATCCGCTGCAGGCCTGAGGGTAGAGGAGACCGGCCAAGAGCCCTCACACCGCCTGAACCGCAGAAAAGGGAGGAGCAGCCTGGGGACCGACCTCCCATCGGGACCATCGACTCCATCACCGGAGGGCCTCAAGGAGGAGCAGGAAAACTGTAAATGTATCACTTACTATTTTACCTTGAATCTACTTTTCTTTCTAGCTAACATGCCCCTCCCACCTAGCGTGGATGTATTATGACTGGATATGATCCCTCCAAAAATACGGCGATGTCAGGAACAGGAGGAGAACCTCATCCTGACATGAGCAAAGTCAAAGGCCCGGTTCTTTTAGACCGGATGGGGGGAGAGGCCTCACAACGCCCTAATGTGCCCCCACAGCCTTGTTAGGGACAGGAGGAAAATCTCGCCCTAACTTGAGCAAAGTCAAAGGCTCGGTTCTTTTAGACCGGATGGGGGGAGAGGCCTTACAACGCCCTAATGTGCCCCCACAGCCCTGTTGGGGACAGGAGGAAAACCTCGCCCTAACTTGATCAAAGTCAAAGGCCCAGTTCTTTTAGACCGGATGGGGGGAGAGGCCTTGCAACGCCCTAATGTGCCCCCACAGCCATGTCAGGAACAGGAGGAGAACCTCGTCCTGACATGAGCAAAGTTGAAGGCCCAATTCTTTTAGACCGGAGAGGGGAGAGGCCTTACAGCGCCCTAACGTGCCCCCACAAGCCAGGCTGGTAACGAGAGGAGAACCTCACACCGGCTCGAGCAAAATGGAAGGTCCGGACTCCTACGAGAGCCAGATTTCGCCGCCAAGGAAGACTTCACCCGGACTCCTACGGGAGCCGGGTTCCTACGCTAAGGAAGACTTCGCCCGGACTCCTACGGGAACGGGTTCCGCCGCCAAGGAAGACTTCGCCCGGACTCCTACGGGAGTCGGGTTCCGCCGCCAAGGAAGACTTCACCCGGACTCCTACGGGAGCCGGGTTCCTACGCCAAGGAAGACTTCGCCCGGACTCCTACGAGAGCCGGGTTCCGCCGTCAAGGAAGACTTCGCCCGGACTCCTACGGGAGCCGGGTTCCGCCGCCAAGGAAGACTTCACCCGGACTCCTACGGGAGCCGGGTTCCTACGCCAAGGAAGACTTCGCCCGGACTCCTACGGGAGCCGGGTTCCTACGCCAAGGAAGACTTCTCCCGGACTCCTACGGGAGCCGAGTTCCGCCGCCAAGGAAGACTTCACCCGGACTCCTACGGGAGCCGGGTTCCGCCGCCAAGGAAGACTTCACCCGGACTCCCACGGGAGTCGGGTTCCTATGCCAAGGAAGACTTCGCCCGGACTCCTACGGGAGCCGGGTTCCTACGCCAAGGAAGACTTCTCCCGGACTCCTGCGGGAGCCGGGTTCCTACGCTAAGGAAGACTTCGCCCGGACTCCTACGGGAGCCGGGTTTCGCCGCCAAGGAAGACTTCGCCCGGACTCCTACGGGAGCCGGGTTCCGCCGCCAAGGAAGACTTCACCCGGACTCCTACGGGAGCCGGGTTCCTACACCAAGGAAGACTTCGCCCGGACTCCTACGGGAGTCGGGTTCCTACGCCAAGGAAGACTTCTCCCGGACTCCTGCGGGAGCCGGGTTCCTACGCCAAGGAAGACTTCGCCCGGACTCCTACGGGAGCCGGGTTCCACCGCCAAGGAAGACTTCGCCCGGACTCCTACGGGAGCCGGGTTCCACCGCCAAGGAAGACTTCACCCGGACTCCTACGGGAGCCGGATTCCTACGCCAAGGAAGACTTCGCCCGGACTCCTACAGAAGCCGGGCTCCGTCCGCCACTTCTACAGCGAGGGTTAATAATAGTGGCGAAACTCGGTCGCATAACAAGATCGGATGAAAGGAAAGAGCCCCCCCCATGACGACATCTACGTCAAACAAGCCAAACGACAAGAAAGGTTCAACAGACGATAATATCAGTGCTACGTGTGGATGAGGTAATGCAAAATGCTCTTTTTTCCATTTTCGATATACGTACTACAAGGCCAGGACGGCCAAGGAAAGAAGGACAAAACGACAAAAAGAAAGTAACTACATGATAAGACATAAAGACAAAAGAGCCCTAAGGAGGCCCTGCTCCTTCCGACCTAGGGTTATCTACTTCATCCCTCAACCAGAACTGCCTCAGGTTCTCTATTGCTTCTTTTAGTTCTCCCCTCTTCCGCAGCTCGTCCTGGAGTGCCCGACGAAGTTGCTGGCTCTCAGCCTCCACTTCTCGACGCCACTTCCGCAAAACTTCGGACTCCGCCTCCGCGTCTGCGACGGCCTTCCGCTCAAGCGCCAGTTGGATCTTCACTTGTTGCAGCTCGGCTGTCTTCTCCCCGAGGGAGACAGAAATCCCTTCAACAGTGCCTCTTAGGGCTTGGAGCTCTTCGAAATCTTGGGCGGAAGTAAGCTGCGCCCTATGAGCCAGCTGCCTCTGGAGGGAACGACCTCGTCGGCCGTCGTTTGGAATCTCCCTTTGTACTCTTCCACTTGCCGGCGCCAGCTGGCCAGCTGCACGTCGTGGCTCACCTCGGCGTCTTGAAGCTACTTCTGGAGGTCGGATACCTTCTGCGACCACTTCTGTTCATCATCAACCCGGGCCAGGAGCCGGGATGAGTTTCCCTCCAGCTGGCCGATCTTCCTCTTCGCAGCTGATAGCTCCACCTTAAGGGCGCTGATCCTGGCCTCTTGAGCCCAAGTTCGATCGCTGGCGCTCTTCTTGCATTCCTCGAGCTCCTTTGTGAAGTTTGCCTTCCTCCGGCTGTAATCCATGATTGCCTTCACTTGGAGACTCCTAAAGTGGGCGGCCTCAGCGGCGGCTTCGGAATGGCATTCTCTCGACTTACGGAGCTCGCCTTCCGACTTCTTCAACTTCTTCGTCAGGTGGAGGACCTTTTTTTCAGCCGTTGGATTGTTGATTTCAGCGGGACCCCCAGGGGCAAGGGGAGTGCTTCAGTAGGGCACTGCCATCGGAAGGTGCAAGCGTCAAAGATCGACTCATTACAAGAAGAAAAGCAGAAAGGAGGAGGAGGGGGAAGGAGAGGCCATCCACAACAAGAAATTCGACTTTATTGATTGAATAATTTTGAAGACAAATAGAAAGGAAATATGGTGACAAAATAAGGGCACAAGATCAGAGGTCTCAGACCTCAGGGGCAAGAGGTGGAGGACTCGGTGCGGGGGGTGCGACTGCGGTGGCGGCGGACGAAGGGCCGGCCTCATCTTCAGACTCCTCAAGAAAGCCGAGATCGAGGTCGGGGTATCTGCTGGCCACCTTCTCTTGGCAGAGCTCGAACCCCTTAGTGAACGCCTCCTGGCCGAACTGGACGTTCAGTTCCCTCATCTCCGCGGAAGCCTTGAACTCCTCCACCGCAAGGGCCCTGGCCTCCGAGACCAAAACCGGAGTTTGCTCGACCAAATGGGCGACCTCGGCCTCCGCCTTCCTCGCCGACTCCTCCAAGATTCGTCTCTCCTCTTCCCGGGCTTGTCTCTCCTCTTCCCGAGCTTGCCTCTCTCTTTCCAGGGCCTCCTGGAGGGCGGCTACTTCGGCCGTCTTCACTTGGAGGCAAGCGACCTCGGCCTGGCGACGTTCCTCCGCCTGAAGGAGGTCCCTTCTCATGCGGCTTGTCGCCTCGACATAGGCGAAGAGCTGGTGCCCAATCTGCAAGGATGGATAGAGAATTACAACAAAGGCCGAGTGACCGTGCAAATAAACATCCGCTTACCTCGAGGAAGGACCCCAAAGAGTCCCAAGCCTGCTGCTCGGGATCGGCGCGGTCGATCCTCTCCACGACGTCGGACAGGATGCAGTCATCGAGCAGCCGCCTGATCAGGTCCTTGTCGTTGAAGGGGTTCTCTGATCCCCCCTCGGAGCAGACGGACTCGTCTGCAGCAGCTCGGTGGCTACTCGCCCTGCGAGCCACCGATTTCCTCCTCCTCCCCACGGCGGGCGCCTCCATGGGGCGAACCCCCGGAGCGGGGGCCCCAGTCAGCGGGCTCCTCGAGGAAGCCCGAGGGGCCACTGGCTCGGCATCTGAAGGAATGTCGATGGCCGGGGCCGCCTGGACGGGCGCAGCCAAGCTCGTCTCCTCCGCCCTGGCCCTCTTCGCCGATCCGGAGGCCGTCGTGCCCTTCCTCTTCTGAGCCCTAATGCCCCTAGCGAGCATCCGCGTTGCTTCGGCGTCCATTACTAAAAAAAAAAAAAAAAAAAAGGAGAAAAAAGAAGAGAGAAAGAAAGAGAAAGAAAAGAGCGGGAAGGAAAAAGTAAAGAGAAGAAGAAGAGGAAGGCAAGAAAAGAAAAGATAAGATGAATACTTGCTGGATCCTGAGGGCTCAGGCTGATGTTGAAAAGAAGCTGCTCCCTTAGAAGATTAGGAAGGGAAGGAGCGGGATAAGTTAGGAGCTTCTGGAGGCCTGAAGGTCGTCCTCCCCCAAGCTGGGAGCCCGACAGACAGAATCCCTCAGAGACCCCCAAGGGGGCAGGCCCAGTTCCAGGGTCGGGCAGTGGATGAAGAGAAATTTCCCTTCCAATTGTGAATCGAAGAAGGGGCGCCCTTCAGCAACCCCTTCTTACCAAACTGGGGGGAGAAGTACCACCAGTCCTTCGCCGAAGGATGGCGTTTGAAGGTATAAAAATGCCTGAACAAAGAGAGGGACGGCTGGACCTCGGCTATGTGGCAGAGGGAGAGAAACCCTATCAAAATCCTAAAGGAATTCGGGGCCACGGAGGCGAGAGAAATGTCTAAGAAGCGGAAGAAGGCAGCAACGAAGACAGGAAGCGGAAGCCGGAGTCCGGCACGGAAGGCTTCCTGATACAAACAGAAGCGACCGGAAGGAGGAGTGCTGGCCCGATCAGAGGGGCCAGGTAGCTCAAGGTCGTACTCCGGAGGAACCCCATACCGAACCCTTACCAGAAGGAGTTCATCCGAAGTCGACGAACATGGAATAGCGCCCGATGCAAAAACCGGGTGAGGCCCTGCCCCAGACGCAGGCTCGTCCGCAGAGACAGCGACCTGGGGGTTTGAAGCGGAAGAACTCTCAGAACTGCCGGGAGCAGAAGAGTCAGAAGACATTTTGAGTAGTTTCGAAGGGAGGATCTAAAGGACCCTAAAAAGACAGACCGAAAGGGGAACGAGACACCGAAGGCTAACTCGGAGGGAGGCACAAAAGTAATGAAGAGAGGAGAAGCCCCTAGGCGGTGAGAAGAAGGTTGGCACTAACCTATATTGCTCTGAGGGACCTGGGGGGCGAGAAACGGGAGGCGCCTACAGCTCGAGAAGACGTTCACTAGAGCAAGGATCTTGAAGAGAAGACAGACACCAGCGAAAACTCAGGAATGGAGTAGGATGCCTGAAGGGGAGAGGATGGGTTTAAATAGACCCTGGGATCCGGCACCATAATGATCGCGAATCCCCCTGGCCAGTCTGCATCCGACACGTGTCCCACTCCCCCTGGCAGACGGCTAAAAGCGGCTGACGGTTGGTAGGATCATAATTGCGCCGTACCTAGGCCAGTGTACCTATGGGATTTTCGAAGCATCCCCTCGTACCGCTCCAATTCGAAAAGACTCCGGCACGCGCTCATTTAATGCCAAAATATCTGGAGGCGGCAGTGCGCAGGATTCGAAGGGACGGTTCCGGCTGTACCCATCTCTCTCTCTCTGTGTACTTCCTTCGCTTGAAATTCAAACTCGGAAGTAGGGGGACTGGTGTTGGGTATAAAATACCCACAGTCGAAACCCTCAGCGAAATCGACAACAGCACGGCTCCGCCCGGACTCCTACGGGAGCCGGGCTCCGCCGCCGACTACAGAACAGCTCCGCCCGGACTCCTACGGGAGCCGGGCTCCGCCTTCGACATCAACTACAGAGCAACTCCGTCCGGACTCCTACGGGAGCCGGGCTCTGCCTCCGACATCAATTGCAGAGCAGCTCCGCCCGGACTCCTACGGGAGCCGGGCTCCGCCTCCGACATCAACTACAGAGCAGCTCCGCCCGGACTCCTACGGGAGCCGGGCTCCGCCTCCGACATCAACTACAGAACAACTCTGCCCGGACTCCTACGGGAGCCGGGCTCCGCCTCCGACATCAACTACAGAACAGCTCCGCTCGGACTCCTACGGGAGCCGGGCTCTGCCTCTGACATCAACTACAGAACAGCTCCGCCCGGATTCCTACGGGAGTCGGGCTCCGCCTTCGACATCAACTACAGAACAGCTCCGCCCGGACTCCTACGGGAGCCGGGCTCCACCTCCGACAACGACTGCAGCACAGCTCCGCTCGGACTCCTACGGGAGCCAGGCTTTTTTCTCAGTATCGACTGCTGGTAAGCTCCGTCCAGACTCCTACAGGAGCCGGACTTCACTTTACCTCTAACTTTGATTGCAGAAGACTCCGCCCGGACTCCTACGGGAGCCGGGTTCCGCCCGCAACTTCAGCTCCGAGAGAGCTTCGTCCGGACTCCTACGGGAGCCGGACTTCACCTCTAACTTTGATTGCAGAGGACTCCGCCCGGACTCCTACGGGAGCCGGGTTCCGCCCGCAACTTCAGCTCCGAGAGAGTTCCGTCCGGACTCCTACGGGAGCCAGACTTCACCTCTAACTTTGATTGCAGAGGACCTCTCCCGGACCTCTACAGAGGCCAGGCTCCGACCGCTGCCGAGCTTCAATCAACAGATCCGCACCCCCTGGCGAGCCACCATAACGGCCGCAATCCTGCTCCACCTCCTGCGGCGGATTCCGTGCAGCTCCATCATTCCCCGACAGGCCGCAGTAACCATCGCAGCTCTGCTCCACTTCCTGTGGTGGATTCCGCACAGCTCCACTACCCCCTGGCAGGCCACCATAACGGCCATGAACCTGCTCCACCTCCTGCGACGGATACCGGGCGATTCTCCCATCCGCTGGCAAGTCACGACAACGGACGCTGCTCCACCCCTCATAACAGATTCCACGTGGCGTGCTGTGGTGATGGCCACGATTCCGCTCCACTACCTCTCGCAATCAATTTCCCCTGACAACGGGCGGCCCACGATCCGACGGTTACAGACGTCGCCATCGATCCGTTACCTCCCCCACCTATAAAAAGGGGGGATCCAGATACGTTATTCTCTAAGCTCATTTCTTATCTCCAAACTCTGCTAAATTCTCCGTTCGAGCACTCCATTCTTGTTGAGGCAGAGAACTGACTTGAGCGTCGGAGGGTCTTGCCGGAGTCACCCCACCTCCGGTGTAGACTTCCCTTGCAGGTCCCGGTGGCGACCGCGGCTTCCCCGACTCCAGCTTCTCCGGTGCAAGCAGATTTTTGCACCAACAAGACGCTTCATGCAGAAGGACTCTTCAAAACATTTTTCTCGATGATTCTCCGATGAGTCACGCAGCTTCGCATGGCATAATTTTTTTCCACCACCCATCAATATAATTTTCTCCATCCAATGGCCAAAAATTAAGCTGCTAATATGAGAATGTTGTGAAAAAAAATTCAGATTAAAAAGTGGCATGACAAATGGGTTAGAGTTTTCACAAGTTGGACTCTTGGTCAGGCGCATGGATCAGGCTGACAGGATTTCCAACTTCAATGAATTTTCACGATTAAACTAGAAGGAATTTTAACTTCAAAAAACTTCTTGATGCTCAAAATAAAGTTAAGAATCATCAAAAAATTTATTTCATCATGGAACATAGGATAATCTCGAGGATGAAGCATCCCATCTCATGGGATGCGAAAATTGTTTCTGCACACAAAAACTTTACCCACGCACAAGAAAAATTCTTGACTCATGAAGAATTGGTTTTCTGGCTCCAAAGTTTTGGTACATGCAGAAAAGAGCTGAGATAACTCAAATTCAAAATTTATTTGAATTAATTTGGCTTTAATTAGCCCAATCTGGAATCAATTTTAAACCCGATTCGAAACAAGGAGCTAGTTTTTTGCAACATGTGCTAGCATGTCAATTTTGCAAACATGATCTAATCCAATTAGACCCCTGATCAATACCCTTTGTGTGTGACCCATTGGGGTTTACATCTAGCTAGCAATAGGTATGAGTTCAATTCAATTTGATTTGATTAGAATTTAATATAACCGATCTAGATCCAATCGAGCTAACCCGATTTCAGCAATTAGAACTCTTTCTAATTGGTGATTGAATTAAATTCTTTAATTCGATCAAACATATAAGACAAGATTGACGTCTAGAAATGTATCATGTTTACCTAGAAGATACAAAATTTTTGATGAAAATACCAAAAATACCTTTCAGTGGAAAGTTATCGTGCAATTTGATCCTGCGATCTCCCTGCACCCCGAATATGACTCTAGATATGGAATGATGTCAAATCTAATATCATACTCATATTTCTCTCAATCTTATATGATGATTCAATTAATAAAATATTAGAAACTCTTTCTAATTTTTATTTTGCTTTGATCAAAGGCTTCCCGAATCATCAATCGATCAGAACAAGTAGGATGCGATTTTCTCTTACCAGGAGTGATCGATTCCATGTTGACCTACTCACAACCTCCATACACATTCTACCATATCTAGAACACCCCGTACATGACTAAGTCATGAATGAGTATACACCAAAAAATATGGATTCATATATACAAGGTTCTATGGTAGTCTCAGATCAAAGGATTACATGCACAACTCCCACTATAAGAAAACATCTCTTGACAGGTAAGTAAATTCCATAAGATGTTTCTTAAGTCGGATCAATTCAGTGAACTCATTATCTAATGAGCACCCACTTCCTTGTATTAGTGTCTCACACAAGTGGCATATGAGATCTGCCACCCTCTCCATCGAGCATACATAGAAAGTGCTAATCTATCCGGAACATTGATCTCCTACTCAATGCTCCTATGACTAGGAATATTCTAAATCAGGATTTTTAGGATTTTAGATCTCATAGGTATGATCTCATCATAACCCTAAACCCATTTTCCTGATTTAGGGAGTTCATCATAATCATTACTAAAGTAAGATGCAACATATGATGAAAATGCCTTTTATTATTTAAAGAGTCAATACATAAGTCTGAAAGATTACAAGGAAAACCCATCAAAATATAAATTTTGATTTGCTTGTAGGGCATATTCCTTTCAATCTCCCACTTGCACTAAAGCCAATCGCCCTTATATTTTATCCCCATACAATCGAGATGGCGATCGAACTGCTGCTGTAGTAGAGCCTTAGTGAATGGGTCTGCTATGTTATTCTTTGTTTCTACTCATTCAATGACAACATCTTGTCTTTCGATTATTTCACGAATGAGATGGAAGCGTCTTAGAATGTGCTTGGATTTATGATGAGACCTTGGTTCCTTTGCTTGAGCAACTGCTCCAGTATTATCACAGTAAAGTGATACTGGATTCTTAATCTCAGGAACGACACCCAACTCAGTGATGAACTTCTTCATCCAGATAGCTTCCTTGGCAGCTTCACTTGCAGCTATATATTCTACCTCAGTGGTTGAGTCAGCTACAGTCTGCTGCTTGAAACTTTTTCAACTAACAGCTCCACTATTAAGAGTAAAGACATACCCTGAAGTGGACTTACTATCATTAGGGTCTGATTGGAAACTAGAGTCAGAATAACTTTCTAATTTTAAATCAGATCCTCCATATACTAAAAAAATATCTTTAGTCCTTCTTAGGTACTTAAGAATATTTTTCACTGCTTTCCAATGATCTTCTCCTGGATCAGCCTGAAATCTACTAACTATGCCTAAGGCATAGGCAACATCAGGCCTAGTACATAGCATAGCATACATGATCGACCCTACTGTTGAAGCATAGGGAATAGAACTCATTCTATTTCTCTCTTTCGATGTTTTAGGAGACATCCTTTTAGAGAAATGTATGCCTTGACTCATGGGTAAATAACCTCTTTTACTTCCATCCATGCTAAACCTCTTTAGCACTAAGTCTATGTACCTGGATTGGGACAAGCCTAACATCCTCTTAGATCTATCCCTATAGATCTTTATACCTAGTATATAGGATGCTTCATCCAAATCCTTCATGAAAAACTTACTTGATAGCCATGTCTTGACCGATTATAACATTGGGATATCATTTCCAATAAGAAGTATGTCATCCACATATAAAACTAAGAAGATAATGGCACTCCCACTAGTCTTCTTGTATACACAAGGTTCATCCATATTTTTGATAAAGCCAAACTCTTTGACTGTAACATCAAATTGGATGTTCCAACTCCTCGAGGCCTGTTTTAATCCATAAATAGATTTCTTAAGCTTGCATACCTGATTTTCTCTCCCTTTTGAGACAAACCCTTCTGGCTGAGACATGTAAACCTCTTCCTTAAGATAACCATTAAGAAAGGCGATCTTCACATCTATTTGCCAAATCTCATAATCATAGTATGCTGCTATTACAAGCATAATCCGTATAGATTTGAGCATGGCAACAGGTGAAAATATTTCATCATAATCAATACCCTGTTTTTGCCTGAAACCTTTGGCTACTAATCTAGCTTTATAGGTTTCAACTTGGCCATCCACTCCAATCTTTTTCTTATAGACCCATTTGCATCTAATAGGGGTCACACCCTCTGGTGCATCCACCAAAGTCCACACTTGGTTGGAATACATGGAGTCCATTTCGGATTTCATAGCCTCTAGCCATTTGTCTGAGTCCCTTCTCATGATGGCTTCCGTATAGGTCAAAGGTTCATCATTCTCAATGATGTGGGCTTCATTATTCTTAATAACGAACCCATACCTCATAGGTGCATTCCGTACCCTATCCGACCTTCGAAGAGGAGGTGTACTTTGTGTTTGTACTTCATTAATGGATATTTTTGGTTGAGGATCATCTTGTGCTTGCATTTGTAGGTCTTGAACTTCTCCAAGTTCAATTTTCTTCCCACTGCCTCTTTCTAGGATAAACTCTTTTTTTATAAAAGTGACATATTTACTAACAAACACCTTATGTTCAGTAGGATGGTAAAAGAGGTATCCTATACTCTCTTTAGGATAACCTACAAACAAGCATTTATCTGCCCTAGCACTCAGCTTATGTCCAAAATTTCTTTTAACATAAGTTGGATAGCCCCATATCTTAAGATACTTAAGATTAGGCTTTTTTCCTCTCCATATCTCATATGGAGTGCTTGGTACAGATTTTGAAGATACTCTATTCAAGATATAGACAGCAATTTCTAGGGCATATCTCCAGAAAGAAATTGGCAAATCTGTAAGGCACATCATGGACCACACCATATCTAATAAAGTGCGATTCCTCCTTTCTGCTACACCATTTAGCTGTGGTATATAGGGAGGGGTCCATTCTGAGAGAATTCTATTTTCTTTAAGATGATCTAAAAATTCATTGGATAAGTATTCTCCTCCTCGATCAGATCGAAGGATTTTAATATTTTTTCCAGTTTGTTTCTCGACCATACTTTGATACTCTTTAAATTTATCAAAGGCTTCGGACTTGTATTTCATAAGATACACATATCCAAACCTAGATAAATCATCAGTGAACGTTATAAAATAAGAGTATCCTCCTCTGGCTTCTGTTGTCACAGGACCACATACATCATATTGTACAAGTCCTAATAACTCACTTGTCCTTTCTCCATGTCCACTAAATGGAGTCTTAGTCATTTTTCTCATAAGATAAGATTCATAAGTACCTAATGATTCATAATCATAAGGATCAAAGAACTCTTCTTTGTATAACTTGTTAATCCTTGTCTCACTTATATGACCAAGTCGACAATGCCAAAGTAAAGTATTATTCAACTCTTTTCTCTTTCGCTTTTTACTTTCATTAATATAGAAAACATTGTCATTAGATAGAATTAGAAGACCATTATTAATAATGCCATGACAGATAATTTCATTAGAAAAAGAAATTGAGCAACTATTGCTCTTTCCATTTATTTCATAACCTCGTTGCAATAGTAACGATACAAAAATAATATTTCTAATGATCTTAGGCATATAATAACAGTTTTCTAGCTCTAAGATCTTTCCAGAAGGTAACTTTAACATATATTTCCCTACAGTCTCTGCTTGGATTGACTCTCCTCCAGCGTCGTAGAGCTCGAAGTCATCCTTCTTCAGCACTCTAATGTTCTGCAGTCCCTGCAACGACTTGCAGATATGAGAACCGTAGGCAGTATCCAATACCCAAGAGTCTGAATTGGAAGAACTTAATGATAAAATTATATTATCTCATACATACCTTTTGGTGCATCGCTTGCACCGGCCTTTATAGTTGCAAGATATAATTTGCAATTTCTTTTCCAGTGTCCTGCCTTGCCGCAGTGAAAGCAGGTACCCTGTCCGGAGACTTTCTTCCCCTTCTTCTTCATCTTGCCACCCTTAGGATTCAGTGCTTTCTTTGAACCCTTAAAATCTGACTTCTTCTTAGAGATTTTACCCACAAGAAGAAGTGGAGCCTTTGTTGGAAAATGTGTCCCAAAAAGCCAATCGTCAAGCTGTTGACAGTTGAGCAACCAAGTATTGTAATTGATTTGTTAATAAATAAAATATATTTGGTATTTTCATCATAAGCTTTCATCTTCTAATGAACTCCGTTGTTATGATGAAGTTCTTAGGACTATTTAGATTCGATAAAGAGAGGATTTATCGATTAGTCCTTAAAACAGTTCATGACCAAATGATAGGCTGTTAATAAGGATGACAGCTTCTATCGAGCATAGATCGCTGTAGGCCATATGGGTTGGTTGTCCTCTTAACCAAAGAGTGTGGAGACACTAGTATGGCATACAGGTGAGATGTACTGGTACATCATCATTGAATGTGACCAACTCCAGAGTATTCTGCTGTCGAGAATGTCTCTGATGGGATATAGGTATAAGTGTCCCTTAGACTTGAGATCGCCTCAGTGACTTGTAAGCAACTTACTGTGCTTTGGTACTGGACTAACTGAATTTCTAATTCAAGGATGGAAGGCTTCTGGGCACAATCAAGTATTTGCGAAGTCAGAGTGTGATCGAGATGGGATTGACCACTCCAAGAGTTGGAGAAGAATGAGTCGCTGTATTTCAATTTAGCAAAACCTTGGCCAGGATAATCCATCAAATGGATTTGATATTTTGAAATACAATGCGGATAACCTGATCAGAGTTGACAGTTGAACTCTGGGGTGTCCTATGATCATTTTGGTCAAGAGGATGAATTATATGAAAACTATATCCGCATGGGTTCTAAGAAGTTGTTCTACACATTTGACCTATCCGGTCGTCGGGTACCATTGCTAGATGGTTACTTCGATTGGTACAGAAATTTATTTCTATGCTATCACTTAGGTTCAAACCTATGAGGTCACACACATTAGAGTTCATGATCCGATCGGATGGTTGATCAATGATTAAGAATCGTTCTAGGGTTAAATGATCAATACGATTGACATTTAACCCAGTGCAAGTGTTGCAGGAGGATCGATTAGCAATTCGATTGCTAATTGGCTTAATTTGATTAATCCAATGGGCTGAGATTAAGTCTAATTAAATATAATTTAATTAGATTTAGTTTGGGCTTGATTGGATCAAGTCCAATTGGTTTATTGGATAAGCCAAGTGCAAGGAAAAACTAGTCCTAGTTCAACTAGGATTTGGATCAATTTAATTTCTAATTTGATTAAAAAATTAAATTAGATTTAAATCTAATTTAATCTGATTAAATTAGATTCTTAATTGGGTTAAGATCTATTTTAATTGGGTTGATCTAATATTGATTTGATTTGGTTTGAGAAACCAAATTAAAACAAGTCATAAGATAGAATCCTAGTAAGACTAGGATTCCACCTTGCACCACATAAGCCTTCCCCACGCCCTCTCTCTCATTCAATGCCAATCTCCTCTTATTTTGTGCGACAAAAGCCCTCTCCCAGGTCTCTCCCACGTTCACAAAAGGTCTCCTCTCTTCTTTCTTACATGGAAGGTGGTTTGGATCAAATCAAAAAGGAATAAGTTTGGATTTTGAATTCTATGAGATAGAGTTTTAGTAATCCAAAACTCTTTCAATTTTGCATCGAATTTATCTATTTTTTTTTTTTGGAATTTTTGTGGCTTTTAGGGTATACATTTGCACCCTTTTCTGATAATCCATGCATGAAAATAAGGAGGAGGTGCTCAAGAGTTGGGTGCCCCTTAACTTGCCATGTTTGGATAAGCCTTGACTAGGTATTTGACCTAGATAAGGACTCTATCATATCTCTCTATATAAAATGAGTTTCTTTATAAAATTTTTGGAGAAGATAGAGATTTGAGAGACATTTGGGTCATCCAAAAATTAGAGAGTAAAACATCTGGGTCGTAGAGATATAATAGACACAAGATAGGGTGTCTAGAGAGAGAAACGAGAGGAAGAAGAGGGTCTTCTTCTAGGGTTGTTTGTTTTCATATCTTTCCTCCCTCCATCTTGAGTTTCCTGAGAGTGTCTCAGATTTAAAACTCTTCCTTCTACTTTTTATCTTTGGAAGAGTTCAAATCAAGAAGAAGGAGGCACCTGATCAACCATCAAAGAAGGATCAGCGCAGTACTAGCATACTGTGTTGATTTCCTGAAGCAGGACTTCTGATCAAGATTCGTGGGCTCGTGTGGATGACTCCTAGAGGTCGGACATGTGTGTGGCTTACAACATCATCCTCAAGCTCAGATCAGTGAGGTTAGAATGTCTAACTTGCAAGGTAATAGATCTGATCTATTGTTTAATACATACATTAGATGTAGTATAGAAACATGTTGATATGATCAACATGTAGTTCGTGCTATATTTATATATTTTAATTTTTGATTTAATACTATGTAATAATCATGTAATAGGATCCTAGATCTAGGGATTCTCTAATTTTAAAAAATAAATTTGATTTATTTTAGTCTTCCATTGTATGATCTTGAAAAAGTTTCAAGATTTAACCCTGAAACCCTAGATCTGGTTCCTACAGCCTTTTCTTTCTTAATATGGCTCTCAGCTGTCTTAAGCATATTTAACAACTCAGGTAAGGAGGTATTCATTTTGTTCATATGATAGTTCACAACAAACTGAGCGAATGACTCGGGAAGAGATTGCAGGATCAAATCCTGACTTAATTCTCCATCCATCGTAAAACCAAGTTGACCCAATCTAGTGATCATATCAATGACCTTCAGGACATGGTCTTGTACGGATGATCCCTCAGTCATTCTAGCATGGAATAACTGCTTAGATATCTCATATCTAGTAGTTCTACTCTGTTCTTCATACAACTCTTTAAGATTGAGGAGTATGGATTGAGTATCCATGTCTCATGCTGCCTCTGCAACTCATTGCTCATAGAGGCCAGTATGATGCACTTGACAGTCAAACTGTCATTCTTCCACATCCTGTATGTAGATACCTCCTCTTCTGTGGCATCATCCCCAACCTCTTGTGGTTCAGGGATGTCAAGAATATAGGAGAGTTTCTCTTGAGTGAGTACGATCTTTAAATTCTTCAACCAGTCCACATAATTGGGATCGATCAACTTGTTGGAATCTAAAATTCCTCGCAATGATAGTGAAGATGCCATTTATAGAATTTAATCTACAATAATTAAAGAATATTACATAAGCAAATAACTCATATTAACTCATACAATTAAATAAGGTCTTTAGATTTAATTGTACCTCCCACTATTTTATCGAACATCATAACCCTCTACTATGATGAACGAGACATATGTTATATTTATCTTAGTGGGATTAAGACCCTAATTCCTCATAATGATCTTGTGTTAACATAACAAACCCTTATGAGTTCATAGGTAGGAAACTCTTTCCAATTGCATCTCATGCAATTTTCAATATTATATCTTGGCCTCTAAAATATTATTAGCCTTGTGTTAACACAACAAGCTATAATATTTTAGTTAAGTTAGACCCTTCATTTCAATACGGTCAAATTCTAATATAACTACCCTTGTGTTAACACAACAAAGTAGTATATTTAAAATTGCCGTAAGCATCTTCTATGCACCAGGATTATGTTATATCAATCCTTATGACAAGCCTCATGTTAACACAACAAACTAGCCATAGTTCATGATGTAACATTAACCTAGCATGAAGGAAGGCCCTTAATAGTGTTTTCAACATTAGGGTTTTTCAATATCAAGATCACTTAATCAAATTGGCCAGGTAAGTAAGGTGGGGGTCCCCCTGTTCTTTTCTTAGACACCAATAAATTGGCCAGGTCAGACAACGGAATCAATTAAAAAACCACCTATAGCACTTTCCTAGACACCAATTGATCAATTGATCAAGAATTGGTTAACCCATAGTTGCATATCACTACCACTTAATATAATTTTCTAATGAGGGCTTTTATTTGGTCTCATGCACATTCTAACTACATAATACCCGTTTATGTATCAACATTAAAATTTTCTATATGTGCAAGTGTAACATATGGACATTCATCATCCTAGGACAACCTTGCAGCATAATCCCGTTATGCTAGGACAACATTATGTCAAGATGATGAAGTGGTGAATGATATATGTATTATTTCATATCATAATATGAAAGCATAAATTATTTTATAGTGTAAATCATACTATGGATCACATAAATATTATGTATATATGATTGAACCAAACAAGGCCGGCTCTAATACCACTGTAGGGTTTCAGAGTGGGCATGCACAGTGGAAACATAATGGATTTCAAAATTTTAATAAAGAAATCCTAAATATTAAACCCTTAAACTAGTATCTCTTTGATGATTAACAATCATATATAACATAAATTCAAGATTAAATTTAAGTTATAGAAGAATACCTGCAGCGCTTAATCCAAATTTCGGCAGAACCTCCACCAGGCGCCCAAGTGTTCGCCCTCCAACGGTGATCCACACAGGGCTATGATCAGGACACCAACTCTTTGAGATAATTCCTCCTTCAAAATTCTCACTTTGAGAATTTTCTTGAACATCAGGACCTCAAGACGCTCTTCCTCTTCTCCTAGCCTTCCTATCCCTACCTTTCTTCTCTCCTTGTCTTCCTTAATTCTCTTCTTAGACTCTTGTCCTAAAATCGGACTTGTCCTTTCTATTTTTGGACTTATCCTAACAAGAGAAGGAAGAGACTAATTGGACAATAGGGAGAGGATGTTAGAAAGAAAGGAGGAATTGGAAATCTGAATGAATCCAATCCCCCGACGCACCCCCTTTAAATACTTAGCGATGGGTTGCCTTCGGGAATTTTTCGCACCCCTTCCACGCGCCATCTCGCATCTATCAGAAAATCTCATGCCTCCTGATGAGTTCTCATGCCTATCTGGAAGTTTTTGGCACATGACAATCATTGGGAAAAAATCCAAGAGATGCTTCATGCAGAAGGACTCTTCGGAACATTTTTCTTGATGATTCTCCGATGAGTCGCGCAGCTTCGTATGGCGTAATTTTTTTCCACCACCCATCAATATAATTTTGTCCATTGAATGGCCAAAAATTAAGATGCTAACATAAAAATGTCATGAAAAAAAATTCAGATTAAAAAGTGGCGTGACAAATGGGTTAGAGTCCTTCATAAGTTGGACTCTTGGTCAGGCGCATGGATCAGGCTGACAGGATTTCCAACTTCAATGAACCTCCACGATTAAACCAGAAGGAATTTTAACTTAAAAAAAATTCCTGACGCTCAAAATAAAGTTAAAAATCATCCAAAAATTTATTTCATCATGGAACATAGGATAAGCTCAAGGATGAGGCGTCCTATCTCATGGGATGCGAAAACTATTTCTGCACACAAAAACTGCACCCATGCACAAGAAAAATTCTTGACTCATGGAGAATTGGTTTCCTGGCTCCAAAGTTTTGGTACATGCAGAAAAGGGCTGAACCAACTCAAATCAAAAATTTATTTGAATTAATTTTGCTTTAATTATCTCAATTTGGAATCAATTTTAAACCCAATTCGAAACAAGGAGCTAGTTTTTTGCAACATGTGCTAGCATGTCAATTTTGCAAACATGATCTAATCCAATTAGACCCCTGATCAATACCCTTCGTGTGTGATCCATTGGGTTCCACATCTAGCTAGCAATAGGTCTGAGTTCAAGTCGATTTGATTTGATTAGAATTTAATCTAACCGATCTAGATCCAATCGAGCTAACCCGATTTCAGCAATTAGAACTCTTTCTAATTAGTGATGGAATTAAACTCTTTAATTTGATCAAACCTATAAGATAAGATTGACGTCTAGCAATGTATCATGTCTACCTGGAAGATATGAAATTTTTAATAAAAATACCAAAAATATCCTTCTGTGGAAAGTTATCGTGCAATTTGATCCTGCGATCTCCCTGCACGTCGAATATGACTTTGGATATGAAATGATGTCAAATCCAATATCATACTCATATTTCTCTCAATCTTATATGATGATTCAATTAATAAAATATTAGAAACTCTTTCTAATTTTTATTTTGCTTTGATCAAAGGCTTCCTGAATCATCAATCGATCAGAACAAGTAGGATGCAATTTCCTCTTACCAGGAGAGATCGATTCCATGTTGACCTACTCACAACCTCTATACACATTCTACCATATCTAGAACACCCCGTACATGACTAAGTCATGAATGAGTATGAACCAAAAAATATGGATTCATATATACAAGGTTCTATGGTAGTCTCAGATCAAAGGATTACACGCACAACTCCCACTATAAGAAAACATCTCTTGACATGTAAGTAAATTCCATAAGATTTTCTTAAGTCAGATCAATTCAGTGAACTCATTCTCTAATGAGCACCCACTTTCTTGTATTAGTGTCTCACACAAGTGGCATATGAGATCTGCCACCCTCTCCATCGAGCATACATAGAAAGTGCTAATCTATCCGAAACATTGATCTCCTACTCAATGCTCCTATGACTAGGAATATTCTAAATCAGGATTTTTAGGATTTTAGGTCTCATAGGTATGATCTCATCATAACCCTAAACTCATTTTCCTGATTTATGGAGTTCATCATAATCATTACTAAAGTAAGATGCAACATATGATGAAAATATCTTTTATTATTTAAAGAGTCAATACATAAGTCTGAAAGATTACAAGAAAAACCCATCAAAATATAAATTTTGATTGGCTTGTAGGGCATATTCCTTTCACCCAGCCCCTATTGCAACTCTTGCAGATGCATTTATTTATTCAGCTAATATGGAAGCATTCATGCATACATCCATCACATGGATGTTCTATAGTCCATAATCACTCAACATATATTTTATAATAATTATAAAATATTATAACAAACTACTCATATTATTTTTATTGTGATATCATTCATACACATATCAATGGAGATGTCTAAATTTATGGTCATAGGACCCAACTAGGGTTTTTGATTTGGATTCAACTCTTGACCCAAATTTTAACTTTAAGTCAATCATTTATCATTCATTTGAGTTGAGTTGACCAATTCATAGATTAACCCTAATCCAATTATGTTAATCATAGATTCGGTCAATCATGACTCAAACCCTAATCGAATTAGGTCAATGATAATTAGATCTTCCTAAATTAAACATGAATTCTAATCAAATTAGAATTATGAATTTGATTTAATCTATAATCGTTAATTCTAAATACTTTAGATTAATAAAATATACTTAAACAAATCTATCGATAAAAATCTTAATCCATGTCTGATGCATCCTCTCTATGACCAAATATGTTTCGGCCGTACACATACCTCGGACAACAATCAAGATGGTCGATCAATAATGGTGAGTGCCCGATAACATGGTGGTCAGTGCGTGGATCTTAGGTAAATGTATCAAATACAAGAAACCTAAGTCTTAACAATCTACATCTATATGTAGCATTCCAAGGATCCACGCATCACATGCATTGGACTTCAATTCCATCAAAAAAATAGATCATGAGATCTAATCAAAACTTGTCTCACAAGTCTATAGACCATGGAATTTCATATCTAAGATTCGATCATGGGTTGATAACACTTTATCATAAACAAAAATGCATCAAGAACATCAAGTAAACATCAATAAAAAAAATCTAATTTTGACATTGTTTAAATTGGATCTAATCCATATCCTAAAAATAACATAAAATTTGATTGAATCAATCAAGGGTGGCTTTGATACCACTATTGGGTTTTGGTAACACAACAGAATATAGATTTTTAAAATTTTTAACATACATTCAATAATTTAAAATAAGATTTAACAATTAAACTAGAGTACCGAAACTCAAAAGTCCTAGAAATTCCTTGATGATTACAATCAAACGATCAAAAATATACATAATAGAAAGAGACCAGAAGTCATATACCAATGAGAAGATCATGATCTAGTAATTTTGAGACCTCCATAAGACTCCAAAGTAGAAGTCCTCTAACGGTGATCCACACAGGATTGATCAAGGCCCTTCTCAATCCGTCATGGTGCTACAGTCTTCTTCCTAAGTGCGCTGTCAATCATCCTTCATAAGAACTGGTTGTACCAATACTTGTATGCCTTCATGACCTCTACTAAGATCTCTTAAAAATATTTTTCTAAAAGATCTCACCACACATAAATCAGATTTTATGTTCAACATATGAACAATCTGATTTTTGGACAAGCATCTCATGCTTTTCATTTTCTCTCTTCCCTTCCTTTTCATTTTTCTCTCCTTTTTTCTTATCTTTATCCAAATTTTTTCCTCTCATTTTTCTCTTATCCTCATGCCAACTCTCAGCCAAAAAAATGGGCATAGAACCAAAGTGTAGCACCCCCTTTAAATAGGTAACAAAGGGGCACCAAATAATCTCCAAGGGATGCCAACTCTTGGCATCCCAACTTCTCCATATGGTGAAATTAAATCACCACACACATAAATGGCATGGAGAAGTTAAGGAGCAGAAGGACTCTTCCTTCTCTGGTCCCATAAAAATGGCATGTAATAATTAAGAGATTTTTGTGAGAGGAAACAATGTTTGGCGCAAACACATCCAATGTGTCATCCTTTAGTTTCCATAAGGAATAAATTCCTTATATAAAAGTTCTAGGTGTGAAAGAGCCTTCAAGCAGAAGGACTCCACTTCTATGCCAACATATCTCTAGGAGCCATCACATGATGCATGGAGTAAAGGAAATGCATGGAATAATAGGGAGGAATTAAGAGTCCAATGTGAAATAGACTCTTCCATTTCATTGTCCAAAAATAAGGTGGCATCCAAATTAATTTGGCATGGAGCTCCTTCCAAAACAAGGACTCCTCCTCTTCCATGCCCACACATCCCATAGCACCATCAGATGGTGCACAAAAATACAGGACATGTGGAACTTGGTAATAAAATTAAGAGGAGTAGATGAGAAGGACTCTTCCTTCTCATCGCCATTTATTTTGGATGTGACAATTTATTTGTGTGTGACTTTTGGTGTGGAGGAGATGGATCACATATGAAACACTTCCATAAAATCTTGATCAGCAATCTATTTAAATATAAGTTCAAATCTAATCACATTAGATCAAGGCAATAAGATTAGGTTAGCACAAACACCTTTGCACTGAACCCAATTGGAAACTTGGGTTAATTCATGTGCTAGCAATTTAATTAACCCGTTGAATTTATAATAAATTGAAATAGATTGGATCAAAATCAAATCTTTATTGTGTGTGACCCATTGGGTTCCAAATCTAGCCAGCAGTGATCCAAATTTTCGACATAACCCTAATCTGATTGGATTAGATCAGCTCAAGAGTTTCAATCAACTAGAACTCTTCTTAATTAATTTTTGAATTAAACTCTTTTAATTCTGACAGATCCAAAAGTCAAGATTGATATCTAGCAACATGTCATGACTATCTAAAAGATTTAAAATTTAATAAAAATATCAAAATTACCCTTCTATGGTGAGTTACCATGCAATTCAATCTTTTATCACACAACATCTTAGAAAGGCTATGGGTATGAAAATATGTCAAAACCTAAATACCTATCCATATATATCACGATCTGATGATGATGACTCGATTGATGAACCAGTAGAAACTTTTCTATTGTTCATCTCTACTTTGGCCAGAGACTCTTAGAGTCATCATCCTATGAGATCACATAGGATGTTCTCTCCTCCTACAAGGAGTGATCGATTCCTTATGGACCACTCATAACCTTCATACATACTTCACCATGCCCAGAATATCTACACACATCTCAAAGTAGTATGCTAGGAAATAAACCAAAGTAAAGATCTATATACACAAGATACCATGGAGATCTCAGGTCAAAGGATCACATGCACCACTTCTACTAAAGAACCTTCTATTGACATGCTGTAAGGCTCCATTAGATGTTCTTCTTGTAGATCAATTCAGTGAACTCATTCTCTAATGAGCACCTACATCCTTGTATTAGTGTCACCATACAAGTGATTATGAGATCAACCACCCTTTCTATTTAGCATACATGGGATGTACCGATCTTATCGGTATCATCGATCCTCAACCTGATGATCCAATGACTGAAAATATTTTAGATTGAGGATATCAAGATTTTAGGTCTTACTGGCATGATCTCATCATGGTCATAAAATCATTGTCCTAATCTATGGAGTTTATCTATTCATAAAAAGTATGATGCAGCATATGATAAAACGTAATACCTCATAAATAAAAATAACTAATGTCATGCAAATGAATAGAAAAAAAAAAAAGAAAAGTCTCTTCGCATCCCCATGTGATTGGCTTGTAGGGCATTTTTTCTTCATTTGATGCAGGTGTATCCAAAATGTAGGAGATATTCTCCTGAGTGAGAATAATTCTCAAGTTTCTTAACTAATCCACATAGTTAGGTCCAGTCAACTTGTTTGCATCTAAGATGCCTCTAAGTGATAGTGAAGATGCCATGTGTGTAGTTAATCTACTATAACAAGAACACAATATAAGCATTTGACTCATGATGATATTTACAACTAGACTAGGATTTTTATCTAATTGTATCTCCCACTATTTTATCAAACTTTATAGCCCTCAAATATGAAAATCGAGAAATATACTAATATTCTTAGTGAGGTTAAGATCTCTATTCCTCACAAATATCTTATGGATAGCACAATAAGTATTCATGAGTTCAAGAGTAGGTAACTCTTTACCAATTGTATCTCTACAATTCTCAATATTTTTCTCTTTGGCCTCTAAATCGCATATAGCCTCATGGATAACACAACAAACTATAGTGTTCTAGTTAAGTTGACCCTTCAATCCCATATGATCATACTTAAACAATGCTGCCTTTGTGGATAGTACAATAAAGCTACACTATTCAAAATATGCCATAAACATCAAAAAGCACTTCATCAACATCATATCAATTTTTATAGTAAGCCTTGTGGATAGCTCAACAAGCTTACTAAGTCCTTGACATTCTCTATCGATCAAGTTTGAAGGAAGGTCCTTGTAATGTCTACATCACTAATCAATCTAAGTCCGAAATTCAATAAGACCAAATTGGCCAGGTCAGAGGTGGGAGGCTCCTCGTAGCTTTTCTTAGACACCAATAGAATTGGTCAGGCCAGCATATAGACCTAATTAGAAAATCACTTTTCATACTTTTCTTGACACCAATTGATCTAAAAAATTTGACTTTTGAATTGAAAGTAAATTCCGATATTACAACTTAATATAATTTTTAAGAGGGACTTTGAATTGGTCTCAGCATATCCTAACCATGACTACATAAAATGTACTTTACATATTATGCAATATGGCATGTAAACACAAATCACAATAGCAATCATATAATCATGCCAAAAATTTATATAAGGGTGCAATTGAAGTCATAACATATAACAAGCATATTGAAAAATAAAGCAACCCCTAATCATATTAGGCATGCAAAACATCCTTAACCATACATTGATTTAAGCATGAAGCTACCATGATAAAATAAATTTTAAATTATCAAAAAATTATAATTTTAATAATTAAAATTTAAAATTATGGTATATATAAAGTCAAAAATATTTTTTTGAGATTGAAGATCAATGCTAAAAATCAATGCAATATTTTTGGCAATATATGATCAATAACAATTCTATGCAACAATTTTGTACTTGTTCGATTGAATCAGACAAGGGTGGCTCTGATATCACTATTAAAATTTTGACCACATAGTAAAAAATAATTTTTAAAAATTTTGAAATCAAACAAATCAATAGCTTTATCAACTAAAACTATCGAGCCAAAATCCAAACACTAGAATCACCTTGCCGATATCGATAAAATGAAAACAAGCATGCAAAAGAGATAGAATTTTTACTTTCATCAAAAAGGAAGAAGTGGCATGTTGGTGTTCTCTATGAGACTCCAAAGTAGAAGCCCTCCAACGATGATCTACATGAAGGTTAGCCAAGGTCCTTCCTAATCGGTGCGCTGCCGCAGCCTTTTTTCTCAAGAGCACTGCCAGCTTTAAACTCATAGTACGATCACACCAAAGCCCAGTTACTTCCAAACTTGGCACTAGAATGACACCAAGAAGATACTCTTCATATATCTTACAACCTAAATTTTATTTTTGGCTCCAACATATAGAAAAACTAAACCCTAAGGCACACAAGCAACACTTGCTAAAAATATCACCATCCTTCTTGCAAATTTTGCCACTCATTTTTTCCTTACCTTTTTCTCAGATTTTTTCCAAAAATTTTTCTATAATTTTCACATCCCTAATCTCTGGTTTTAACCCAAAATCATAGTATCAAGCTATGTGGAATGTCCCATATAAATAAGGGACCAAGGGACGTGTCATGGGATGAAGGGGTGCCAACCTTTGGCGCTCCATGTTCTCACATGATGAATAAATTCACCATATGAAATTTTTGGTGCATGAGAGATTTCTCACAGAAGGACTCTCCTTTTTCTATATGCCATAAAAATTCCACTCAATTTTGATGACAAATCAAAGGACTTCTGGTTGGGCATAGAGGAGTCCTCCACTTGAAACTGTTTCAAGTTGATAAGGATCCAATCTAAATTGATCCAATCCCATTAGGTCAAAGGCAATTGGTTAAGGTTAGCTCAGACACTTTGATTTAAATCAATTTAGAAATTTGAATTAATATAATATGCTAGCATATCAAATTAATGCATAGAATTTATATTAAATTCTAATTAAATGAGGCCAAGGTCAAATCTCAAAGTATGTGACCCATTGAGTTTCAAATCTAGCCAGTAATGGATCAAAACTTTCGATGTAACCCTAATTTGATGAGATTATATCACTCGAAGAGTCTCAATCAACTTGAACTCTTTCAAATTGATTTTAAAATTAAACTCTTTTAATTCTGATAAATCCACAAGTCAAGATTGATGTCTAGCAACGTGTCATGATTATCCAGAAGATTTAAAATTTTGATGAAAAATTATCAAAATATCCTTCAGTGGTAAGTTATCGTGTAATTCAATTTTTCAATCAAACAACATCCCAGATGAGCTGTGGATATGAAAATATGTCAAACTCAATCACTTATCATAATGTATCTCGATCAGAAGGTGATGATTCAGTTGATGATACATTAGAAACTCTTTTCTAATTATTATCCTGCTTTGGCCAAAGACTTTCGAATCATCAACCTATGAGATCACAGAGAATATTCGCTCCAGTTATTATGAGTGATTGATCTCTTATTGATTACTTACAACCTCTATGCACACTTCACCACATCTAGAACACCTCATACAAGGATCAAAGAATCAAGTTAGGAAGTAAACCAAAATATGGATCCAAGTACATAAGGTACATGATGATCTTAGATCAAAGGATCACTTACACAACTCTCACTAGAAAATCATCAGTTGACATATAAATAAGACTCCATCTGATATTCTTTCATAGGTCAATTCAGTGAACTTGTTCTCTAATGAGCACCCATATCCTTGTATTAGTGTCACCACACAAGTGGTTGTGAGATCAACCACCCTCATTTCTGAGCATATATAGGACTTGCTAGTCTTATCGGTATCATTGATCTTTGACTCAATATATCAATGATTAGAAATATTTTAGGTCATGGCTATCAAAGATTTAGGTCTCATTGGCATGATCTCATCACGACCCGAAAACCATTACCCAGACCTATGGGGTTTATTGTAATCTTAAAAAAAATAAAATACAGCATATAAATATCAATTATATGAGTCTGGAAGATAAATTATAATAAATACCCTATCACATCCCATATGTGATTGACTTGTAGGGATTATTCTTTCAGTTGGGCTCAATAATTGTTAAGTGAGGGATCCAATGACGGCTTTACATCTGCCTGTGAATGGTGGGTCAAATTTAACTAAGGAGTATGGTCAATGACTGTTAGGTGAGCCCACATAACTTAAAGATCAAGTCACTACGACATGCTTAAGAGAAGCATCTAGGCAAAGAGTTGTCCACGCATTGGTGTGCATGCTACCAATAACTGTTAGGTGAGGTGCATGGCATTGGTGGTGTTAGGGAACAGGCAGTTCAAAGCATGTATATTTTTAAAATTTTTATAGTGGAAGTAGTAGATTAAACTATTTAATTTTTTATACATACTTTAGATCAGATCTAAATTATCTTTCTAAGGATCTATGATATAAAAATATTACATAAAAAATCTGATCTGAAAGAAAATACTGCATCAATCGTATCGATGCCCTGAATCAGATCTAACGCTTAGATCTAATCCGATGAGTTCAGAACCCATTATCTGATCAAAGGTCAATGATCACTACTATTGATGGATGTGGTAGGAGATCCTTTCTGATGCTGAGTAGTCACATAGTATGTCTAGCCTCTACAGGTGATCTACTTGAAGCCCCGAATAGATCATCCTTTTCAGGAGTGCTAGCTTGTGACAAAGGCTCTGGATGGCTGATGGAGACTCCTTTCTTTAGATCAAATGGACACCTTCAAATTAGAAGAAAGATCTTTTCAAAGAGGAGATGGCATGGAAGAATAAAAACAAAATCTTTTTTATTTTTCTCTCTCATAAAATTGGAACTAGAAAATCCTAGAACCCCCACCCTAGATCTCATGCTCCAAAGAGCATCTTCTTCATCTTTTTCTCACACACGGATGCCCACCCCTCTCTCTCAAATTTCTCACACCCTCTTTGAGATTTTCTCACACCAAATCTGAAGTGGTTTGGCATACAAAAATTAGCCCTTCTTAAAGGTGGTGTCCCATGTAGAGTTTGGATAATCTGATTTAGCTTCAAACATCCTTTGATCTTGTCATGGATTCAAATCAAATTTAATTTTTTTTAAATTAGATTTAATCCACACATAAGGGACTTAAAAAAGAGGGTGACACAACTCAGATTGGTGCAAAAATATCACACAAAAATTTGTTTACGTATGAGAAAGAAGGCTGATCGGTGGCTAGGTAGAGTCCTACAAAACTTGGTTCTTGATTTAAGCTTGATTTCAAATCAATTCAAAGTCAAACTTGAACCAACCAAATTTTGATCTAAAGAGGATCAAATGAAGACATCACATACCTTTTGGGTACAAAAAAATTTCAAGTAAAAATCAATTTCACGCATGGAGAAAAGTAGGGCACAGTGAAAGGTGGCGCATGGGGTGTTTTCATTCCATTTGAATTTGAACTGATGTTCTTATCTAATTAGGTTCTTAATTCAACAAAATTAGGTTAGATCTAATTAGATTACCTAATCTAATTAAGTAATAAATGGTCTCAATTAAATCCTAATCAAATTAAAAATTAATCTAGCTCGAATCAGGAACCGAACATTCTTAATGATTAGGTTATCTCATAACCTAATTAGGTCAAACTAAATTGAATCCAATTCAATTAGATTTAATTCAAACTTTAATACTCTATCAAATTGAGTTAATTAACAATCTAATCACTAATCAATCTTTTTTTAATTCATTAATAATTAATAAATTAATATATTGTAACTTTTGCACAAGATTAATCATCAATCAAATTAACGATTAAACTCTAGAACGATTCTCAATCGTTGATCAGCTATATGATCAGTCAAAAATTTTTTTTGAGTGTGATCCCATAGATTCGAACCTAAGCTAGTAGCATAGGAATAACTTTTTGAACTAATCGATGAAACCATCTAGCAATGAGACTCGATGTTCGGATAGGTCGAAAGATTGAAAAGCATCATTCATGAACCTATTGGCATATGGTTATCGCATAATTCATCCCTTTGACCCTAATGGTCAAGGTGACCTGAAGTTTAATTGTCAAACCCCAGATTATTTAACCACATTGTGTCTCAACCTTTCAAATCCATCATATGGATTATTCTAGCCAAGGATTTACTAAATTGAAACACACTGATACATTAACTCTTACTTATTCAGAGAGATTAATTCTATCTTGACTCACACACCGACTTCACAAGTACTTCACTGTATCCAAAAATCTTTCATCACTGAATTAAAAATTTAGATAGTCCTGCACCAAAGCATAGTAAGTTGCTTGCAAATCATCATGATGATCTCAGATCAGAGGGATACTTATACTCATATCCTTTGTGAGCTACTCTTAATAGTAGAGTGCTCGGCAGTTGGTCATATTCAATGAGATGTACTCCTATATCTCACTTGTATATCATACCAGTGTCTCCACACTACTTGGTTATGAGGACAACCAATGCGTATGACATACAACGACCTGTACTTGATGAACACTATCATCCTAATAATAACATATCATTTGGTCGTGAACTTATTTTAAGGACTAAATGATATATCCTCCTATATCGATTAGGATAGTCCCAAGGACTTCATCATAATAATTGGAGTTCATTAAGAAGATGTATACTATTTTATGATGAAAAAACTAAATAATAATTTTATAATTTATCAATTCATATGTATTTATATAGTTTAGCACATCCATCAACAGGTTGACGATTGGCTTTGAATCATAATTTCCAACAGGTAAGAATGCAGCACCCACTAAAAATCTACTTGTCGCATTCGGATTTTCATTTCTCACCTAGGAGTGGAGGGATTCAAAAAAATTATGAGAGTTATTGTTTGCATCTTAAAGTCTCTAAAGTAAATATAAATTTAAAGTATAAAAGTCTAACTTGAATCTCTACTCTCGTAGTTAAATCATATCAGCTTCAAACTCTCTAACCCGTATCATTGAATCCAATCGTTTGACCAGAACCAATTATAAAAACTGGCTTAGAAACCTCAGGATTGTCCTGACTTTTAAAAAATTAGCTCATATACTTGATCAAGAACCCCTATTGTGACCAAACCATCCTACTGCTAAGCAAAGAATAGCATATGAAAAGTAGACGGATGAAGATAGTTAGATCAAGTGCTATATACTGGCTTTCATGTCAAACGAGTTGCAAAGCTAGCATGAACATATGCCCACTGTCAGGGCTATGATCACACACTTGCAAGAGTTATATGGTGAGTAGAGCCGAACAGCACCCTTCGAAGTGTCCAAACGACTCTTCAATCTGAAAATGCATGAAGGACAGTCAGTCCATGAGCACTGTATAATAGTGATCAAGGATATTGAGGAGTTTGAAGAGCTTAAGCTTGATATGCAAAAAAAATTATAGATGGATTTGATCCTTCAATCCCTTATGAGTTCATATAGTCAATTTATTATAAATTTTTATATGAATAAACTTGATTGCATCATACCCGAATTGATCAACATGTTGGTCACTACTAAAAAAATCTTGAAGAGTTCATGAGGTACTGTTCTTACTGTGGAGTGAAATTCTTCATCCAAAAGAAAGTCTGGTTGGAAGAAGAAGAATAAACCCACGAAGAAGTAGAAGAAAGAGAGTAAGCCAAAGAAGAACGTTCCGAAGGAGATTGAAATAAAAGAAAAGTATTTCCACTGTGATGTTGAAGGCCACTAAAGGAGAAACTATCCACTCTATCTAGAGAGCCTGAAGAATAAAAAAGATGATAAACCTTCAGAAGATATGCTCATAATTGAATCTAATCTTACAGTTTCTTCTACTTCTAGTTGGATATTAGACTCTGGTTCGAGTGCTCATATATGTACTTTAATGCAAGGTCTAATAGAAAGTAAGAGGTTGAAAAAAGTGATATGATCCTTGGGATCGACAATAGAGTAAAAGTTGCTGTAGAATACATTGGTACTCATCCTCTTCGATTATCGTCAAAAGTTAGATTAGATTTGAAAGACTATTATTTTATTTTTGTTGCTAGTCAAAATTTGATTTCTATGTCTGTGCTAGCATAAGATAGTTTTGATTTTAATTATAATAAAAACTTTTATTTTATTTATTTATGAAATAAATTGATTGCACATAGTCTTTTAATTGATAGTCTTTATCATGCAAATGTGAATCTAAACGAGCAAGTAGTAAGTGCTGTAGGTCAAAAGAGATCTAGAGATGAAATTAACCAAAAGTACTTGTGGCATCATTGTCTAGGCCATATTGGAGAGGATAGGATAAACAAACTAAAAAAAGATGGGATATTTGGCTCTTTTGATTTAGAGTTATACCCAGCTTATGAATCTTGCCTTTGAAAAAAATGATCAAGTTATCCTTTATAAGACATAGAGAAAGGGCCATCGAGTTACTTGCCCTGATACATACTGATGTGTGTGGGCAATTTGATGTACAGGCTAGGGATGGTTATAGTTACTTCATCATTTTTATCGATAATTTATCATGGTACGGGTATGTATATTTGATGAAATACAAGTCTAAAGTCTTTAAAAAGTTTAAAAAATTCAAAAATAAAGTAAAAAAATAATCTATTAAGGTTCTTCGATCTGATTGAGGAAGAGAATATCTTAGTCAAAAATTTTTGAGATATCTTGAGGACAACAGCATAGTCTCTTAATGAACTTCTCTTGGAACACCTCAGCTCAATGAAATATTCGAAAGAAGGAATAGGACCCTATTAAATATGGTCAAGTCCATGATGAGCTTCACTGATTTATCTTTATACCTTTGAGGACATGCCTTATTAATTGTAATTCATTTTTTGAAAAGGGTTCCATCAAAATTCATTCTTACACACCATATGAGATATGGCATGATAAGAAGTCGAGTCTAGATTATCTTAAGACTTAAAGATGTCTGACCTATGTTAAGAGATAAATGGCTGATAAATTAGAGGATAGATCTATAATAGCTCATTTTATAGGGTATCCAAAAGAATCAATGGGATACTACTTCTACTTTCCACAGGAACACAATGTGATTGTGAGTTGGAACATTATATATCTAGAAAAATAGTTTATCCAGGATGGTGGTAGTGAAAAGTTAGTTGAGCTTGAAGAGAAGATCTTTGAAGAGTAGAGAGCTATAGATCCTCAGGAATCGATTATTTATGAGCCATTAGTTGATGCTCTTCTACCATCTTGTAGATCTAGCAGGATCTCTCGACCTTCTAAAATGTTAGGTTTCGATGGCGTAGTGGAAGGACTAGGTGTTTAAAAATTTTATTTGAAATACTCGATACATTGAAAACCCTAATGCCCAAAAATCTTTGACTATTGTTGGTGCAGAATTTTGCCGATGCTGGAGAAGCTGGAGTCAAGGAGATCGCGGCCGCCGCCGGAACCTGCAAGGAAAGTCTAAATCGAAGTTGGGGGTGCTCTGGTAAGACCCTCTGATGCTCAAGTCAGTACTTTGCCTCAACAGAAATGGAGCACTCGAATGAGATTTTAGCAGAGTTTAGAGATAGTGCTTAGAGCTTAGAGGAGAACGTAGCTGGAGGGTCTCTTTTATAGATGGAAGAGCGTAACCGATTGACAGTGACGTCCGTAACTGCCTGGTAGTGGACCGTTCGGGGCCATGTGGAGTATGTTACGGAGAGTGGAGTGGTGTCCGTTGTCGCGACTTGTCGGGGAGTGGTGGGGCCACGTGGAGTTTGTTACAGAGAGTGGAGTGGTGTCTGTTGTTGCGACTTGCCGGGGAGTTTGGGCCGGATGGCTGAAGCTCGGTTGGGACGTCTGGTAGAGCGGAATAGCTCTCTGTCTCAGCAATCTAAGAGAAGCTCGGATATTTTCAAGGTTGCTGATGGGTTAACTGTTGTTGGGTGCCTTAGGTGTTGATGCTGCAGACGGAAGTCATCTGTTGTAGAAGCCCAGACGGAAACTTTCTGTTGGAGGAATCTGGCTGGAATCCGATTGCTAAAGAAGTCCATCTGGAATTTGTTTGATGTAGAAGCTTGTCTAAAGACTATCTGCTGGAGAGGTCCAGTTGCATGAGGAATCCGATAGAAGGTCGATTGATAGTAGAATTCAGAAGGCGCTATAGAAGGTTGATCGATAGAAGAGTCTGGAAGGCATTGTGGAAGTTCGTCTGCTGGAGGAGTCTGGAGGATACTATTGAAGTCCGGTTGGCACTGTTGAAGGTTGATGGCTGGAGAGGTATGGAAGACACCGGAGATAGTCGGTCATTGTAGAAATTCGATTGCTGAAGTCTGTCCATTGTAGAAGTTCGTCTGGAATCCATCTACTGTAGAAGTTCGGACGGAGTCCGATTCTTGCAGAAGTTTGGAAGGAGGCCACTTACTGTAGAAGCTCGAATGGAGATCGGTTGCTGTGGAAGCCCGAATGGAGATCGCTTATTGTAGAAGCTCAGATGGAGACTGGTTGTCATGAAAGTTCGGACATAATTCGCTTACTATAGAAGCTCGGATGGAGATCGATTGTCGTGGAAGCCCGAATGGAGACTGCTTATTGTAGAAGCTCGACTGAAGTCCGCTTGCAATAGAAATTTGGACGGAATTCGCTTACTGTAGAAGCTCGGATGGAATTTAAAAGACGGTCGACCACTGTAGAAACTTGGATGGAGTCTGGTTACTGTAGAAGTCCTGCTGCTGGAGAAGCCCGGACATTGATGAAGTCCGGAAGAAGCTCGGAGTAAAGTCGATCGTGACAGGAGGAAGTCTAGAAGAGATGCGGAGAGTAGTCGATCACTGTAGGAAATCAGCTGATAGTGAAGCCCAGAGAGCATTTGGAGCAGTCCTATAGACGACTGAAGGAGCTCATTATTGAAGAAGTTCAGAGGGTACGATAGAAGTTCATCCATTGGAAGAATCTGGAGGACATTGTGGAAGGTCGACTTCTGGAGGAGTCCGGATGGTACTGTGAAAGCTCAAACGGTCGGGGGAGTTCAGAAAGATGTCGTATAAGGTCGGAAGCGAGAAGAGTCCTGAGAGGGTAGGCCTCTTACGAACTTCAGTTGGGGTTATTTTATACCCAACACCAGTCCCCCTACTTTCGAGTTCGAGTTTCGAATGAAGGAAATATAGAGAAATTTTCATAACCGAAGGTGCCCCCCTTGATTTTCGTACTCAATTGTTTCCAGATATTTTAGCATTTGGCATGCCGGTGTTGGAGTCTTTTCAAATCGAGGCGACCCGAAAAGATTTTTTTAGAATTTTTGCTAGAGCGTTGCCCCAGGTACGATGCAATAATGATTCTGTCAGTCGTCAGCCATCTGCCACAATGAGTGGGACACGCGGTGGTTGTAGATTAGCCAATGGAGATTTGCAATCATTATTGCACCGGACCCTGAGGTCTATTTAAACCCGTCCTCCTCCTTTAGGGGTTTCACCTTGTCTGAAATTTTTCTTCGGTCTTCTCTTCTTCCCCGAGAGCTTCATCCTTTTCTAGCATCCCTCTCGATCTTAGGCGCCCTTCAGGTCAACCTCCATCGCCTTTGCTGCCCTCCTGCACCTCTCGAACCAGCCTAGATTAGTTTCAAAATCCTTCTTTTTCTTGTTGTTCTTCCATTTTTCTTCCTCTGCATTCCACCCGTTCAGTTTCTCCACGAGTACCTTGTTTCCTATTTTTCTTAATTTTTTTAGAATTTTTTGGGATTTTCATTTGATTCAAAATGTCCTCCAACACTTTCTCCTCTAGCAGTTCTAGAAGTTCGTTAGCTCCAGCCCCCCAAAATCCTAATACTGTAGATGAATCCGTACTTAGGGTTGGACCTTGTCCGATCTTTGTACCAGACACCATTCCCAGCTCTTTGACCTCGGATGAACTCTCGCTGATTAGGATTCAATACGGAGTTCCTCTGGAGTATGAGCTTAAGCTTTTCAGGCCAACTAACTGGGCTAGCGCCCCTCCCCCTGGCTATTTTTGTTTATACCAAGAAGCCTTCCGCACTGGGCTTCGACTTCCACTCCTACCTTTTGTTGTTGCTCTTTTTCGCTTTTTGAATATTTTTCTAGTTTCTGTAGCGCCAAACTCCTTTAGATTTCTGATAGGATTTCTTTCCCTCTGGCATTTAGCTGAAGTCCGGCCAACTCTTCCCTTATTTAGAAACTTTTATATCTTTAAGCATCACCCTTCGGCAAAGGACTGGTGGTACTTCTCCCCCAAGTTCGGTAAAAAGGGGTTGCTAAAAGGTGCCCCCTCTTCTATCCACAACTGGAAGGAGAGGTACTTCTACGTCCGATGCTCGACCCTGATGTTGGGGTTGCCCCCTGGGGCTCCTTGAGGGACTCCGTCCGTCGGATTTTTAGCCTGAGAAAGGATGACCTTGAAGCCTCCAATAAACTTAAAATTTATCCAGCTCCTCTCCTCTCCGACCTTCTGAAGGAGCATCTTTTATTCAATGTCGGCCTGAGCTCTCTCAACCCTGTCGGTACTTTTTCTTTCTCAAGTCATTCGCTACTTCCTCTTTCTCTTATTCTGTTTCTAAACTGTGTCGATCTTTTTTTCTTGCAAACATAGACGCAGGCGCAGCTCAGATACTAGCCAAGGGTCTCAAAGCCCACAAGAGGAAAGGCACCGCAACTTCTGGGTTGGCGAAGAAGGCGAGGGTAGAGGAGACAAGCTCGACTGTGCTTGCCCAGGCGGCCATTGTCGGTGATGCCCCCTACGATGTCGAGCTCGCAGTCCCTCGAGCTTCTTCAAGAAGCCCTCCGGCCGAGGTTCCCGCTCCAGAGTCTCATCCCGAGGAGGCACCTGGGGTCGAAAGGAAGAGAAGGAAGAAGATGGTGGTCTGCAAGATCAGCAGCAGCAGGGCTGCCATCAAAAGGTCCAATGGCTTCGAAGAGGATCTGGGGGAGAATCCCTTCAACAACAAGGATTTAATATAAAGGTTGGTTGACGGTTCATTTTGCCCGAGATCATCCACAGGATCATCCATGCCGATCCTGAACAGCGGGTTTAAGACTCTCTGGGGTCCTTTCTTGAGGTAGGCCAATTTACTTTTCCCTTCCTTTCGCTTCTTTACTTAGTTCATTCCTTAGCTTTTATATTGCTTCCTGGCCACTCTTGCAAATTGGATACCAGCTCATCGCCAACATTGAGGAGATGAAAGATGCAAAGAAGGAAGCAGCCCAAGCGGAGGAAGGCCGCCAGGCTGAGGCTGCCCATCTTAAGGAGAAGGTCGCTGAAGTCGCGAGTCTCCAAGAGATGCTTCAGAAAGAGGAACAAACTTCGACAGATCTGAAGGCTGCTTTGGAGAAGGAAAGAAGGAAGGCAGAGGCTGAGGTTTTCAAGTTGAAGGAGCAGATCCCAACCCTAGTCTCGGAGGCAAGGTTCCAAGCAGTGGAAGAGTTTAAGACCTCCTCCGAGATGAGGGATCTGAATATTAAGTTCGGCCAGGCCACCTTTATCAAAGGCTTCGAGCTTTGCCAGGAGAAGGTGGTCGGGAAGTTTCTCGAACTCGACCTCAGCTTCCTGGATGAAGCGTCCGACAATGAAGCTGGATCTTCCAAATCTGCTGCTGGTCTCCCTCCAGCCAGAACCTCCTCAACTGCTGCAGCTGTCATGATTGACCTTCCGGGGGCACCGAGCTCCTCCACTTCTACTTCAGAGATCCGAGACCTCTAATTTTGTACTTTTTCTTTGTTACAACTTTTTTTTTCTTTCTCTTGTACTTAAGAATCATTCAATCAATGAAATCGGATTCCTCTTTACAGAGAGCTCCTTTTTCTTCTTCTACTTCTTTTTTTTTTCCTTGCAATGATTTGCATTGTGACGCTCTTATTTTCTG